>NC_142950.1:35151828-35241828 GCF_046866305.1 Octopus bimaculoides | reverse complement strand
ACCGAACAGGCTTACCAGGTGTGTGCAGTGGGCAGTCTATCTGTGGAGCGATCGTCTCTATGGATTTGAAATTTTTGGATGCCATTCATTCCCTCCAGGTAAGCAAAGCCCTGAAGCGGAACTTTTGAAGTTCCAGTAACAAACTGGATAAACCGTGCACGGTTGGCTTGATCAAAAGATCGTAATGCTCGCCAAAACCATTGGATCTAAAACAAAAACAAAATCTCGTTAGTTGCAACAGTATCCTTTGATGAAGTTCTATTTTAAATTAATTAGTAAGCAATGTATTAAAAAAAATATGTTTTCAAATATAAATGGCTCTCTCTCTCCCTCAAACACACAAAACAATCCATTGTGGGACACTTCTGCTAAACATAGCAGCCAAACTCCTACTGCAAAAGGGGCTAATTATTATTATTATTATTATGGCAGTGAGATGGAAGAATCTTTTGTAAGTCAGACAAAATGTTCAGCGGTATTTCTTGTCGCTCTCCATGTTCTTTTGCTTAACCCACCGAGGTCAACTTCACCTTCCAGGATCATAAAACAAAGTATCAGTCAAGCACTGGGGGTTCCTCTAATTGAGTATTCACCTCCCCAACAAAATATTTCACTCCCTAATGCCTCGAGTAGAAAGGAGTATTTTTTGATATTACTAACCATTAACATTATTGTTAAATTGTCATCATAATTAACAACTACTTATTAATCATTGTAAAAGTCCTAGCTGCTGCGTGCAACATTGGTGCGCACGCCAGCTGCTTCTCCAGCAAACTGAAAGGACAGGACAAAGGATGACATGAATGAAACAAACAATGAGTGTGTGCGTGTGTGTGCGTGTGTGTGTGTGTGTGTGTATACCTGTAGAGAGTTGGGCTGGTATTTGTGATACTCCGAGTTAGCCTTCAGATCATCAATATCAATGTTAGGCAAACCAGAAATGAGCAACTCCAGTTCTTGCTCGTTGAAGATAGAGATCAAGCGTTTGGGAATAATATCATAGAAGCCCTCCAAGAAAGCATCCAGCTGCTTGCGAATCGATTCGGTCATTCTCATTTGGCAAACGATTTTCACGTATTCTTTCTTGTTCTCTTCCGTTACAGTTAAATTGCGTCCGTCTGGTTTTAAATCTCGTGCCTCAGTGACACCAAATTCCTGGATCTGTAAAAAAAAAAAAAAAAAAATTATATCCTAATTAGTTTACAAGGAAATGGAAAACTGTAAGAAGCATATTCACAGGAGCTGAAATAGTTATGTCGCTAGGAAGTTTGCTACCCAACCACCTGAGTTCATGTTGAGGCCAAATTTATGTATGGGTCAATATGGGCCATGGGTCAAGGGCCCTGAACATTGGGGACCCCTTTAACTTGGAGAAGCCTAAAGCCTGGAGTTAAAAATTAAATATATCCATAGCAATCGAATAATTTCCAGTTTTGCAAATGGACTCAAAACACATGGTAGAGAGGTTACATAGAAAAGTTTTCAGAAGAGCAGTGAAAATGGCAGTGCAACAGACATCTCCATCCATCTCTGGTATTATTATTATTATTATTATTATTATTATTATCATCATCATCATCATCCAATGGGATCAAAGAGTTGTTCCAACACACTGCCTTTCCCTATCACCAACCACTTTGCAGCAATGGCTGGGTGTGCATTACCATGTCAGTAACAAATATAGACAAAAGAAGGTGGCAGCGGTGGGGTCGCACCCCCATACAGCATTCCTATGTCCCCACAGCCACCCCAAAAACAATATGCCCCATTTAATAACAGATTAGAATGTGATTGTGCATCAAGTGGGGGCAAGAGAAAGAAGCAATACCTCTGTACTAAACGTCAGCTCATAGCCAAGATCTTTGACATCATTTTCAAGCAGAAAGACCAGTCCCTGGTAGAAGGAATAATCTTCACTTTCCATATCGGTATATCTGTCAAAAAAGAAAAATAAAGTATTGGAAATTAGTTATATTACTGAAACGTTTCACCGGTACGCTGCAATACTATACTGTTAGTAGTCCTTTTTTCAGCTTTCATCTTTTAATAATAACACCCAAGCACACACACACACACACACATACATACATACATACATAAATATTTACATAAATATTTATATATATATATATATATATATATATATATATATATATATATATATATATACGTGCACACACAAGCTAATGCTATAGGTGCAGTGGCTGCCTTTATTGCATGTATGGAAATATCCACACGTTTGATAATGTATTAATCTTAAGTTTGTTTGGTATACATTTGATTGTATTTATTTACTTACAAGTGGAATATATGAGATAAACGTAGCTGTTAACTCGGTAAAAAGTAATTAATAACGAACAACATCAGATGAAGATTGTTTTTGGATTACTCACTTGACAGCCTGCCCAATGATATGTTTATAGAAGGACCGTGTGAAAAAGCACTCTAGCAACTTGTTGTCGTAGATGGCCTTGGCAATGATCCGGCCAACAAACTTGAAATAGCTGAGATGGTTAGAGTTGCAATGGGATGAGGGATTGATGGTGTAAGTGACTCGGTCTCCAGGAGATGTACGGAACAACGCATACATCGGGTTGAAAATTTCTCTTGATATTACAACATACCATTCTCTTAACAAGCCACCAGCATCCTGACCTTCCTCACCTGAAACCACAACAAAAACAGCAGCAAATTAATGTACAATAACATTTTTCATTTGAAGATTTGTCATGATCTTTTAATTACTTTTGATTAACTCAGTTTTAGGGAGAGAACATTAAAAGCTACCTTCAAACACAATGTAGAATCGGTGCTTCCATTCTTCAGGAGATCGACGAAACAGGTCCCGGAAGGAATCTTCAAAAACATGTTCCCTTTTTACATGGACGGCCAAATCTTCTCTACGCAAACCTTCGTCTAATCGTTCTAGTTCCTGTCGGAAATATCTTCTTTTCACATCAAAATCCAAGACTCTAGTGTGATCAACCAAAACTGAAAATGGACCGTCAGCGAGGGGCGTTGTAGACTGTCGCAGTATTTGGTTCAATACTGTTCGGTGAGTTTCTGAAAGAAAGAGAAGTACAAGAATTTAAAGAAACACTGAAAAGTTGAATTCACAATCTTAGATATCCTGTGATACAAGTTGACAATGAAATAATTTTTTTAGCAATCTATAGATGTTCTTAGTTGACTGTTTTAACCAGCCATGGGCAAACTGTAGATGCTCGGCTTACTTTATGGCATGCCAATGAAAAATTACTTTGAATTCAATGATGCTAGTTTGGGAAAATATACATAAATAATTTTATATATTTTATTTTTAATTAACAAAACTGATTGAAGGGCACACAAACTAAAAATGAAAGACAAAGAAAAGTATATAATTGTGTGTGTTGTGTTTTTTCTGTTTGTTCTGTCAAACACACAAAATGATTTCACTTGTTGACAATAAGGTTTACAATTTGAATACTTGGAATAGATGCCACTTTCTATGGACTGGGAATAAGAATTGTTTAAAACAAGCGTGGCTAATGTTTTTCAAGAAGCAGGCCACACAAGAAGTAGCAATGAAGTTGAAGGGAACCAGTATATTACTGGTATTCTCAACATTTGTTCTTAGGCTAAATATTGTATAATATTTTATTATAACAAGAAAGAAATACAACTGTTACAAAATCAGTTGAAAAAAAAACCCAAAAAAACTTACCAGCAAACTTTAAAAATTTCTGTGTATCACTTGAGGCATGTCCCAAAGAGGATACAGACGCCACAGAATTTTCCCGGGTAAGTAACGTGGAGTTCTCCATAACAGATGCTGGAGATGGCGAAGCTGGTGCAACTTCCATACTCAAGTGAGATAACTGATCTTCACGTTTCTGACTTGGTTGCTCGTTTTTCTTGGTGTCTTTCTCACCTGAAAACAATATAAAACATGGATTGACACATTTTGCAAACATCATGACAGAAAATAAGATAAAGAATCTGGAAAATGAGACGACAATGAAATATGTGTTGTTGCCAGTGCCACCTGACTTGCTCCCATGCCGGTAGGACGTAAAAAGCACCATTCGAGTATGGTCAAATGCCAGTGCCAGCTGACTGGCCCCCGTGCTGGTGGCACATAAAAAGCACCCACTACATTCTCAAAGTGGTTGGCGTTGTTAGGAAGGGCATCAAGCTTTAGAAACTATGCCAAATCAGATTGGAGCCTGGTGCAGCCTCCTGGCTTCCTAGACCTCAGTCAAACCGTACAACCCATGCCAGCATGGAAAGCTGACATTAAATGATGATGATGATATATATATATAGTGGTGAAAGGATTTTTACATATGTAAAATTCACTAAAAATACTGTACAGACAGGCACTGACTGTTTCAAAAATTTCCTGTCTATGGTTTGTCTATAATGTTGTATATAGAAAAAAAACATTTAAAAACTAATATGTATATATTGATCTATCGAATGTTTCTTTTCTTTCAATATTTTTCTTTCTTTTATCCTTAATTCATCCCTCCAGGCATAAAACAGGTCATGCACTATTATAAATAGTAATTTTCCAATTATATATATATATATATATATATGGTAGCCCACTAGGAATAATTAATGAAATCGTTCAGAAGAAAACTTACCTGCATGCACAAGAAAGAAGGCTTCAACAGCTGGTTGGAGAATAAGTACGGCATGGTGGTCAGGTGTCTTGGCTAATTCTGTGAGGCAGTCTCCAAGGGTCTGCCACATTTCATCTAACTGTAATTGATCACTAAGGCGAGGAAGTTCTCCTTCCTTCTTTGATCGTCCTTTTCGGTCATCAACTAAATTCTCTGAAAAAGTCAACAAAAATATACAGGGTCTCAAGTGAAATTATGTAGGACACAAAAGTAATAAGGGCAGGTAGTGGACAAGTGATTTAACCCTTTAGCATTCAGATTACTTTCAAATGTAATGTTTGTTTATTCAAATTGTTTTAATTAATCATGCATTATCTCATAGCATCAAGATTTTTGATGACTGGATGATTTTTACATGTAAGGTAGGTGATGTAAGAGGCCACATCTGGCCGAATTTAACATGAAATGGGGAGAATATTTAAACCAAATATGAAAAGGTTTAAACACTTAAGGGTTTCATCTGACGGATGAAAGGGGAAGTTCACGAAAGTGAGACTTCAACCCAGATGACAAAGCCATGCATTCACCCCTTCAGTAAGACAACTGCCCATGTCCCTCTATCCTAATTTATTTCTCAATGCTATAACCCCTCCCCCATTAAGTTGAGGAGGTCTTGTCCTGTGAGTAGTTGGGGACTTCATCAGTACTAGTGCCAGAAAGAAAGCACCTAGTGCCCTCTGTAAAATTGGTTGGCATTAGGAAGGGCATCCAGCTGTAGAAACCATGCCAAAGCAGACATTAGAGATCAGTGCAGTTCTCTGGCTTGTCAGTTCATACCAAACAGTCCAATCCATATTAGCATGTATGGAGGGTGTTAAATAATTACAATGATGATAATTCTTTTTTTATACGCTCGTGGATTTAGTGTAGAATGCTTGTAAAGGATTATGTGAGGTCATCGATTTCAAGAACCTTCATTGTGGCATCAACCGAAGTAACAAGACTTCAATTTGGCACATGCCTTTGTCACCTACCTGCTTGATCGACATCCATCTGAGAATCTGTCATCAAAGTGACGGATTCTATGAAACTTTGTTGCTGTGTAATAGATTGTGATGGCTGGTTCTCAGATAAAGTGGAACTGGTCATTTCCTGACTGCTGCTAGTACTGGTGGTGTTAACATCTGTAGCAGTGGCACCGCTGGCTGCAGGGGCAGGCGCTTGAGTAGCAGCTGCTCCATCTTGGGAGGAAAACATTGCGCTACCACTGCCAGAGGTGTCTATCAATGTTTCCATGGTTGGTGCCAACACATCGTCCGTTAGAGTTCTTTCACCTACAAAACATCAACAGTTATAAGCATGGTTACGAGAGAGACAGACAGAAAAGAGATGGGGGGGGGGGCAGGTCCTTGAGAGAGAGGCAAAGCTAAAAGAGATGAACTGACAAAAATAATTGGGGGGGGGGAATGCCCTTGACTGATCTAAGCAACAATTTTGCATTTTTTCTAGTAACAATATATAGCAAGATTTTAGGCCTCAGGCATTTTCAATTTCTATAACTTTCTTTTTATTTTCACTCCATCCTATTGTGGAGTGCTCAACTACTTGCACATGAATTTCACAAACAGGGTCTCCCATTGATCAGATCAATTGGAACCCTTGCTGTTGTAACCGATGGAGTGCCATAAACACAGCTGGACAAAAAGAAAAGAGAGAGGGAAACCTATCTCTGAAAGCAGTATAAACGCGAGAAAGAAGGCAAAATAGTTGTACGTACCTGTGGCTCTTGCTTTCTTGGCAAGTGACTGGCGTGCAGCATCTCTGAGATGAATGATAACCTTAAGGATACGAAGGAAGAACTGCTGGCTGGAGTTCTTACTGGTCAACATAGACATTGACGGCAACTGTAGGTCGTGACCTCCCTTCATTTTAGTGGGGGCAGACACAACAACATTAACTGCTCGGGTGAACCTACAAACACAAGAGACAAAAATAAACATCATCTGAATCCAGAACAGTGGAGAAGTATTTTTCGCCACTGACAAGTGAATTTTGCTAGAGGGGCCTTGCAAGTCTAACAGATAGATGGAAGAGCATTGTAGAAAATGAAGGAAAGTATATTTTTGATTAAAAAAAACTTTGCTTATCTAAATTTTGAAAAATAAAATTTTTTAAAAAATTGGTTTATTTATGGGATCACCCAATATATATATATATATATACATGATGGGTTTCTTCCAGTTTCTGTCCACCAAATCCATTCACAAGACTTTGACCAGCTTGAGGCTACAGCAGACATTTGCCCAAGGTGCCATGGAGTAGAACTGAACCGAAGACCATATGATTGGAAAGCAAGCTGCTCAACCACATAGCTATGCCTGCACCTACATTGTGCGATGATAATACCACAATGACTGTCATTGGGAAGCAACCCTTCTCTATACCAGTTAGTTGGCCATGGAGGTGACTGGCACAAACCACATGTTCCTTCTAAACGCTCTTTTCACCAACAACACTTCTATTCTGATGAAATCAACAGAGGAAGGTTAAGTAGTGTAAGAGATTAATTTACTCACCTGTCCGTCAAATAACCTTTCACCAGTGGACCTGTGTCCTTGGACTCATCTCCTTGGATATCTTTTAGCTTCCCGTTCAATTCTTTGATTTCTACCAGCAGCTTACTGTAAACAAATACAAAATTTACTTCAGTAAATAACACAGGAATTTAACAAAATGCATAAAACAGGAGCAGAATATCAATGAGTCACAGAAAGCAGCAATGTGCCCTCTACACTTCTGCCTCACAGTTTATCAAAGTCATCAGGGTGTGTACACTGCTGCTGTCTTTTAGGGTATCATCATTATTATTATTGTTATTACAAATGCAGCGAGCTGGCAGAATCGTTAGCACACTGGACAAAATGCATAACAGCATTTCGCCTGTCGCAATGTTCTGAGTTCAAATTTGTTTGTGTTATTCTACATATAACATATACATATGTGCATGAACACACACATACACACACACACACACACAAAGAGTGCTCCAGTATGGTAGTTCAATGAAGGAAGTAATACATATATCATCAATGTTGTCGTTTCCACGGTTTTACATTGGTTTGGATGGAGTTTCTTTGAGGCAGATTTTTCTACAGTCAGATACCATTCCTGTCACCAACCCTCACCTGTTTCCAAGCAAAGAAATATTTCCCCAAGGCCAGGCAAGTTCTTGCGTGGAATATTGGAAATGAACAACACTGCTTGTATGACAGTGACACTCATTTACAACTATCAGGAATAAGTAGAAGACAATTTGGCCAAAATGGTATTGAACCTAGGACCATGTGGTTGCATGGCTGTGCCTATACATATATATATATATATATATATAAATAAATACATACATGCCATTGTTTCAATAATTTGAGTTATTGCTAGCGTGTCACAAATCACACTGATCCAGCAATAATCTAGTACACACACACACACACAAAGAGAAACACACTTACCGGATATGGTCACAGATCGTGTGACCAAGTTCTCGAGCGCCATCCAATAGTAATTTGAGCACAGCATTGTGGGTAGCAGAATTGGCTCTAGACAACTGCAGCAACAGATTGGTGGCATCTTCCAGACCTTCTTCAGAACAAGACTTGGAAGTCAACACCTATTTGAAAATAAAGGAATTCTTTTAAACTACATGAACATAAACAGCTGCAATTGAGAGAGAGAGAGAGAGAGAGAGAGAGAGAGAAAGAGAGAGAGAAAGAGAGAGAGAAAGAGAGAGATAGAGAGAGAGAGAAAGAGAGAGAGAAAGAGAGAGAAGGGTAATTAATTTACATATCAATAGACAAAAAAGGTACAACTAATCCCCCTCACACCTGTAACAATTTCTCACAGACATTAAACAAAGATGATGTTGCCCAATTCCTGACATTATCTATCAACAAAATCCTTAGTTCTCTCCTCTTTTTTTCATTTGTTTCCCCTTTCAATTAACAATCTCTATAAACCAGATTTTCTCTAATCAAGTCCTCAAAATATATTTTTTTTTTACTTTCCTTTTGATGGTGTCTATTGCTATAGCTTTTGAGGAAAACTGCAACTACCCCCACCACCATCACACACTCATTCACATCAATAGAATACAACACACTCACGGCTTGACCTCCACTGATTCAATCATGAAGGAGCTGAACAGCAATGCAATTAATAAGAATGTTACCTTAACTGCTAACTGAAGTTGATTTTCTAAAATGAGGAGGTTCTTCCATGAATCTTGCAGCTCTTCAATCTCTGCCAACGAAAGAAACAACAACGTCATTAAGGTTAATAAAAGATAAGTAGAGGAGGAGGAGGAGGACATGAAGCCAAAGCAGTTATTGTGAATCATGCATGTAGGTGTAATCAAAGGTTTCTGGTTCATAGATTGTTGATGAAAGGTGAGAGAGAGAAAGGTGAGAGAGAGAGAGAAAGGTGAGAGAGAGAGAGAAAGGTGAGAGAGAGAGAGAAAGGTGAGAGAGAGAAAGATAATGATAGAGTAGCAAAAAAAAAAAAAAGAAAATAAAAGGTGAGAGCGATAAAGAGGAGTATTATAAGATGAGGTCAGCCAGTAAAGTGGTGTATTAAGAGAGAGAGAGAGGGTTTAATCTATTTGATATCAAACTTCACTGGAGACCACCTCTTCGTTCTAGGATACAAACTTCCTGTTTTAAAGCCTTCCATCAAAGTTTCATCAAAGTTGATATTCAAAAATGAAATACATGAAATACATGGTGCCACAGGTTAAGTTCGACTAACAGGATATGGTGGTTAACATGTTAAGACCAGAGTTACTTAAGACAACTGCAAAACCAACAACAATGAAATCATATTGAAATACAAAAGCTCGGAATTAAACAGCTAAATACTTAATCTAAACTGAACAACTCCTCAATACAAAACCTAGCAATTAATTAAGTTAATAAGTACATAGTGGAACAAGGCATTTCCTTCTTTATCAGCTAATTTTTCACAAAGACATTTCAAAAGCACAGAAAAGAGCAAAATGGAAAGGGTGTTTTTTTTATTTTTATTTTTACCTGTCTTCTCTGTTGTTTCTTCTGCTGAAGGCATCTTACTGACGGCTTCAGGTAGTGTAGATGTCAATGTAGATAGATCTGCCTGGTTAGTAACAGCAGGAGAGGTGACATTACCAGCTACAGCAGGGGCACCAGCTATGGATAACGACATTGAGGTAGGGGCAGCTTGCGTAGTTACCGCTGCACTGACCGGATTCATAGTTGTAGAGACTTCTTGTGGTTTTTGAGCCATTAATTCTGGTAATCCAATTGAAACAAGTCCTAACAAACGTAACAATCTGTCCGTTAACATTTGACTCGAGTGAATGACAGGATGTGATAGCATTGCCATTAACTGTCCGAGAGGTGAAGATTCAAAATCTGTTACATTGTAGGTTTCTGTGTCTACACCCGATGTGCTGTGTAATCGCTGTAGACCCTTGCCCTTTCGGTTAGTCAGACCGTCCAGGCGCACTAGAAGGTCCCAAAAGTCTGAATCAGGTCGACTGCTTCCACTCGGTTCCTGTCTGTCAGATCGCTCCTTAATACGTGGACTGCTTGGAGTCCCATCAATTTTATCTTTTTGTTTATCAACATCATCTTTGTCTTTACCATCCTTGTCTTTGCCATCTTTATCCTTGTCTGTATCACATTTTGAAACTTCTTTCGCTTTCCTGAGTGGGAGGAACTGACTAGGAAAGCTCTTTGCTAATGATATTAGAGAGTCCAAGACATGTCTACACACCACAGGAGCGGCTTGATGATGTATAGTCACAGTAGAGTTAGCCAAGTTTGGATGTTTCTTGCCAGATCGTTGTATCTGGAAGACATTAGTCCTGCAGCCGAGGGCTGCTTCAAGGCTAATAGACAGCCATGACGCTTGGTTCTTGGTATCTACTTTTAAGGCAGCTATGCTGTCAGTTTGCATGGAATGAGACCGTTTCCTCATCGATTTGTCTGTTTTACCTTTTTCACCCACAACACCATCAAATCTTGTGCAGTTGCTGGTTCGCTGGAGGATTGAGAGGAGGGCCCGCACCACCCAGGCTCGAGTTGGTGCGTGGTAGCAGAGGTTCCGAAAGACACGATGAAGACGGTTTGTGTTAATTTTAGGTTCATCAAGAAACAGCAGTACAAGCAAACAGGTCAGAGCTTCGTGATCAAGCAGCAGTCGTCCTCGCAGTTTAACAGAATTGGCATTTAAATTGCTCTGTCCAGGACGGTTTCCACTCCAACACCATTGGTTACCACTGCGCGGGGCAGCTCGAATTGCATAGCGTGTACCCAATCTTCCAGCAAGACCTGCAGAGAAATAAGAACATTTTAGAATAATGATAGCTTAGGTGACATGAATTACTGCAACAGGCAGACTTAGAGAAAATAAAAACAAAACTGCTTAAAGTCTCTTCTATTGTGAAGCAAAAAAATAAATTTAGGGTCAAATTGACCCCAATGTTCAGAGTCAATTTGATATTTTCCCCGCTCCATAGGGAGAGACTATGTCAGAAAATTCTGAGACAATTGCAAGGAAATGAATACAAAAAAAATAACTGAAAGACTATTAGAACAGCTGAAACTGGTCCAACAAGACAATGAAAAGGACTGTTGAATCTAAAATATATTGTTGAGTAATAAGAATGGTACTCGAGAGGAGAGTAAGAACATAATTGGCTTCTTTGTAATGATGAATTAACTGACCAGTTTGCCGGAGTATAGCTGACAGCGAACCTGCACTAGCTTGAGCAAAGAAACGTTCTTGCATTAAGCGACGGTGCCGTTCTTCCAATTCTCTCCGCAGCGCTTGGGCTTCAGCAGCCAGATCAGGTGGTAACACTGCAACCATACTATCATCCATATCTGCTAGCACTTGTTGACGAAGAGAACTGGGCAACGATGCAAAGAAATTTGCTGGATCGACTGGAGTTTCTGGGTTGGTAGGGTTCTGTTGGGCAGTCAACCTGGCTTGTTCAGCACGCTGCTGAGACAGTACCTGCAACATTTGAGAATTAGCATCCACAGTCAGTCATGTTCACAAAGTAGGTGACAGAGAGAGAGAGAGAGAGAACGAGAGAACAAGTGACATAATAAACAATGTAGTTAGAAAATTAAGAGCTCAGCTCCATACTTCCCAAGTTCAAATTTGAGAAAGATGTGAAAATATCTTTCCTCAACCTGAATTAAATCTCAAAATTTTAAAAATATTCCACCCTACTTCTTTTTTTCTTCAAGTTCTGAAAAATGTTTTGCTTGAAAACCACTAGCTTCTGATAACAAAAGAGAAAACCCATTATATTTCAGTATTAGAACTATCAAATAACCCAAGACTAGTGCTTGGAGTCTGCTTGTTACATTTATGATAATGTCTGTTGACCTCCAACTACACTACAATCATCTATTGAAACAAGCACAGGTAACCTTTTTTTTCAAGAAGTGGGTTGTATAAAACACAGCTCATCATCATATAGGCCATACTATTGAATAAATTCAAAGTGAATTCTTGTGCCATTTTGGGTGTACCATTCAGAAAGTCCCTTGGGACACTGGTTGCTTATGACTTTTATCAAACTGTAGTTAAAACTCAAGATAAAAACGGATGTTTCTGAGAATTACAATTTTTTTTTTCTATATATTGCCATAATCATGACCGGAAAATTTGCCATAGACATTTCTGCCATGGGAAATTTTGCAGTCAAGGAGGAACACAAGCAGACTGTAAACTAGATAAGTCATTTTAAAGAAATTATCTTTCTCTAATTGATAGGTTAGTTGATGAGGTTGCTATTTCAAGAAAAGTTTTTTTTTGTGGTGGTGAATTTTCCTACAGCAAAAAATATTTATGGCAAATTTCCTATAAGCTGCCAGAATACGACGACACTGGAAGAAGTATCGACAGAGCAAAGACATGTTGAGAAATAAAAATGAGGAACTCACTTCTTCTTGTATAGCAGGTGGCAGTGCAGCCAAGAACTCAGGATTCACCTCCAAATGACCCATACTACTGCTACTATTCTGAGCTTGTTGTTGAGCTCTCTGTTGGATGCGTTGCAATCGAAGCTGTTCTGCTATCACTTCTTGCCGAATGTTATCAGGTAAGGCCGCCAAAAATGATGGATCAACACCTTCAGGTAGTGATGGCTCTAAAATAGATAATGCATATTATGTATATAGACATACATGTACGTATGTGTATGTGTGTGTGTGTGTGTGTGTGTACATGCACGCACACACACAAAGACAAAAACTGAAGCCTTTTACTGCAGGAACCAGATTTATCCACTCAAAACATCATCACCCTTAATTGTGGAAAGCAGTTCTGTGTAATCTTTCTTTTACCCATGAATGTCATGTTTGGAACTATGTTTTTGTACCTTGGGCAAGTGCTTTCTACTACAGCCCTGGTTTGACCAAGACTTTAGTGGAGTTGGTTGACAGAAAATAAAAGAATCCTGCCATACATCTATCTATCTGCGTTTTGGGATGCATGTGTCTGTGTGTCCCCTTCCAACACTTGACAGCTGCTTTTGGTTTGTTTACATCCTTGTAACTTAGTTTTTTCAGCAAAAAGAGACATAGTATAAGAACGCGGTCTAGGAGGGGGTGGGGGATGCAGGGGGGGGGGGGGGGCAATTTGGTCAACTACAACCCTTCAATTGTTAAGCTAAATCCAGCATGGCCAGTATCGCAACTGAAACAAACAAAAGATGTGTCAAGTTTACAGAGGCAACATGACTTAAAGAAAATATTCGTTTTCTTTTTTGATATCTAACATCATTACCAGAATAACCATGACATTGAATTTCACAGTGAAAGGGTTAAAAAAAAAAAAAAAGGGAAGTAAAATTCAATACACATGAATAAAATTTCAAAACAACTTAATGAACCCAAAGCCTCACCTCCTTGTTCTTGGTTTGCTGGTTGAGGTTGGTTAAAGCTGACATCTGGACCATACATACTTAACGGTCGATCAGTGCCAGACACTATACTATTGCTTTCAGTGGTTGGTGTACTAGTAAAAGCCGTAGCAGCCAATACATCGGTCATGTTACTGAAGAAGAAAATATACAAGTTTTAAATTACAAAATTATAAACCATTTGTCCTAACTGACATTTTAATAAACTTCCACATGTAAATTTTCAATTAGCAACACAATCAAAACCAAAGAATTCTCATTAGAAGATGGAAGGAAGAAATCCTAGACGGTACTTACTTTGCTGTTAAGCTTGAAGTTAACTGTGGAATACTCATACCACTGGCTTGAGTTCGAATTGGCGTTGTTGGGTCAGTACTCACTGTAAAACAGACAGACATAGGAAGAGTGAAACACGATATTTCCACTATCATAGATACCCACCCCACTCACACTAACTAAATGGATTCAATACAACTAATTGAGAAGAACAGAAAAATAATCAACAGAAAGGGAGAAAACAGTCTTAAAAGTCTGTATTCTACTCCTGAGTAACGCATATGATTGCTTAGTCTAATTCTGATTTATTGACTTCCATTGTTTTCCATGGTTGAATATGGTAGCTGTAAAAACAATCCCACCAACAGATCTGCCATCTCACTGACATTAGACTCAAACCAAGTCGTGTTACTTACCCATGCCTGTAGAATGCAAGCTGACAGGAGTATTGGCAGCAGTAGTAGTAGTAGTTGTCGTTGTGGTGGTGGTTGTTGTTGGCAACCCTAATACATCAGGCATTGCACCAAAAACAACTGAAGACGAAGCACTGAGGTCTATTGATGTGCTCTCTGGAACAAAGCCAGTACTGGGCTTCTCTTCAGCATCGGAACTCTGCCTCAAAACCGGTTGAAAAGAGACAGCTCCTGCATCTTGGCTGCTGCTGGCTGCAGCACCTTCTTGAGGTGCAGTCGCTGCACTGCTATCAGAAGTTACCATCACTTCCATTGGAGTCTCGTCTTCCATGTTGGAATTTTTGTTTCTTGTGGTCCTGAGGAAGGGAAAACAAAGTCTGAAACATTTCCAAAGAGATTGAGAGAGAGAGAGAGAGAGAGAGAGAGAGAAAGAGAGAGAGAGAAAGAGAGAGAGAGAGCACGAGAGTGAGTGAGTGAGAAAGTAAGTGAGTGTGTAATTAATTTAGGAATTTCAGGGCTTTGAGGATTATGGAATCACTCCTTAGCTACTAGTGTTCCCAGGTCTACTCTGACCTTGAGTGCTGGACATTTTAATGTCCTGGGTTAAACTGCCACAAATACATAATTGATGAAGTGAATTAATAATATGTGATGGTATAAGGCCTAGTGGTTAGGGTGCTGTACTCACAATCACCAGATTGTAGGTTCAATTTCCAGACCAGATGGTACATTGTGTTCTTGAGCAAAACACTTCATTTCATGTGGTTCTCACCCACTCAGCTGTAAATGGATTGCCTTGCAACAGACCAGCCTTCCAATTAGGGGGAATGTTGGCCTAATTCAAAAGCTAAAAACAATGCAAAGTGCATTGTGACCAGTGGTGTATAACATCCAACAGTTTGATTGATCATGTGATCAAGTGATTAACATACAGCAATTTTAGGCTACATTGTTCATTATGAGTTTGCCCCCCCCCCCTTTTTTCATAAGAAACAAAGAACTTCACAAAATATTAATGTGATACGTACAGACGTGTCTGTAATGAAGGTACTGGTGCCCTAGGGGTGTTGATTGGGATTGGCTGAGGGGGTGTGGAGACTGACTCAGCCAAAACCTGACCAGCCGTACACAAAAGTCCAATTCCATCTGAAGTGCTTGAAGCTGCTGGCTGTGCTGCACTGCCCCCTGTTGGAAGAGGAACACTGCTTGTCACAGTAGAGAAATCAGACTTCTCTGAAGATGGCTGGTTTCCAGGAGGGGCCCAGGTAGCTCCCTGCTCTGAGAGTTCAGCCTCCATAGCAGAACTCTGACTTTCTGTAGTGACACCTAAAATAAAAGAGAAAAAAATATATATTTATCTACACAAAAGATGAAAATAGATGAAGACAACATAATCCTAATATTACTTCTAAAAGAGAATGTGGCTGGTTTAAGTTCTGAAGGGTGAACATGTGAAAGTGTGTGGTTAAGTGGTTAAGGTATTCAGCTCACAATCATATGGTCACAAATTCGATTCCAGGCAGTACCTTGAGTACTTGAGCAAGACATTTTATTTCATATTCACATTGCTCCAGTCCACTCAGCTGGCAAAAATGAGTTATACTCATATTTCAAAGGGCCAACCTTGTCCCATTTTGTGTCATGCTGAATCTTCCCAAGAACTACATTAATGGTATATTTATCTGTGGGGTACTTGGCTGCTTGCATGTTAACTTCATGAACTTCCATTGATCGGATCACCTGGAACGTTTATCATCACCAACAGAGTGCCAGTTTTTAACAGATGAAAACACACGATCTACCATAAAATTTAAAACTTAACTGCTAGAATTACATGAAAATATGCAAAAAAAAAAAAAAAAAAAAATTCTAAGCAGGGAAATGGTGAGAACAGGTATAAGTGATAAGAACATACCAAGAAAGACCAAATAGTGGTACTACAGTTAAATAACATTGAGCATCACCATGGTTATGTATTTTGGAAATTGGAGAGAAAGAAAAACCTACCAACCTGTAGGAGTACTAGTGTTTTCTTTCCCAGGAATAGTTCCTAAATTTGATGTCAAAACAGGAGTGGCAGCAGCTGCTTCGTTACCACTTCCTCCCTGTGAAGATACCTGAAACACACAAAAGAGAGAAATTCATTTTAGAATCAATCAAAAAACAGAAGTAGTTATTCCCCTGCCTCCACCCCACTCGTAATATTATTTGGGGAGATACGTGTTAACCCAGCAGATGTACAATCAAGGAAGTTTTAGCCGTAACTATTTCATCTTTATCTTGGACAGCCAGTGAGACATAAAAAGGAAATTACGAGTATTGGGCCTCACGAGCAATGACAAATGATCGAGACCTTTGGCAGTGTGCTATGCTTGAGTATGGTGTTGGACATGTCTTGCAGCATATACTACTGCTACTGGCATGAGAGAAGACTAAAAGTTATCTTCTATATGTTGTACATTTAATTTTATATGGCTGGATGTAGTTAAGTCAGAATAAAAGCTGAAATGGTTACTGGTGGAATACTAGATCATAAGGGACCTATCCGACAAGAGTTGGCCTTGGGATAAGCATCAGCAACACAAATTACTCCTTCACCATCACCAGGAATAACAGTTTAGAAATTCTAACAACTTGCCTCCATGTTTGAAGTTGGGGCTTCAGTCTTTTTCTCAGCATTAGCACTGTCATATTTCGTTTCTTCTGTTTTGTTCTGAGCAGCTTTCTGGGCAGCTTCCTCTTCAGCTGCTTTCCGCCGTTTTTCTCGGCGTTCCTCTAATTCCATGTTGCGATGTTTCTCCAAAACGTCAATGATCTGACTCTTCAAAACTGAATTTACAAAAAAAAAAAAAAAAAAAAAAAAACCACTTCAATTATTATTGATTAATTATTGAATAGAAAACAAAACTACGAAAATAGTAATTATCTTAATATCTGAGAATTGGATTCTCCCAATAGATTTTTGAACAGACATGGGCAACCGGCAACCCTCAGAACTTTCTGAATGGCATGCCTAACGAAAAATTATGCTCAATTTTTTTTTTTTTTTTTTTTTTTAGTATGGCCCACCTAATTGATAAGGCTGTGTCTGATGTAGCCCACTTCTCAGAAATGGTTGCCTGTGCCGGTTTTAGAGTGACAACTGCCATCAGTAAGGAGAAACCACCACTGGAAATATTCAGCACTGAAGATTATTTTCATAACATAAATACAAGAATAAAACAGTAAGCTGTATAATAATAATAATAATAATAATAATAATAATGCCTAACATTGTCTTTATGAGGTCGCATAAATTTTGTACAATCTGTACCACTGCAAGGCACAGGACTGCTCTTTCTCATCTAAGCCATAAAAAAAAAAAAAAACAGAAAGAAAACAAAAATACACACAAATGGTGTGTGTGTATACACATTGGAAATAGAAGTACAGAATGAACTTACTGGTCACACAATCATGTACACTATCACCATCAAGCACCTTGGCTTCTTCAGTCCAACGTGTGAGTGTTGAGGGAATACAAGAAAGGACACCGGGACCAGCAGAGCTATTGTCAGGGTAATTATCCTGAAGACATGAAATACAAAAATATGACAACATTTAGTGCTACATCATTAATAATACAAATTGCAAGAGATCGAGAGAATCAGAAAGATAAATTGAAAAGGTGTGGATTAACTGAGGGAGGGACGGGGTTTTTTTTTTCATATAGTGTTGTTGACTATTCATCTGTGATGTCAGAATAGGTCATGGCCAATTTACTTGTGATGAAGACCAGCAATGGCCCATACTTTTCAGTCTTTTCTCTCTGCACCACAGATATTTATCCTAGAGAAGAGGCCACCAACTTGCAATGATACAGCACGGCTGAATCAGTGTCGTAGCAAGTTGTTAAACAGCTGGAACAAATACCACAAAACAATCAACCCTAACCCCCAACAGTTTTGCTAATCCACCAACAAGGATTGGCACATGTTTTTATATCAACCCCAAAAGGATGAAAAGTAACCTTTATGGGATTTGATCTGAGCACAGGGAGTCAGAATAAATACAAGGCATTCTATCCAACTTTGCCAATTCACTGCTTTTGCTTAATTAATTGTACACTAATTACAGTCCTATGTTAATTGATTACAATCGTATATTAATTGTATTGCTACAATTATATATTAATTATTACAACTATATACTAATTGTTAGTTAATTATTGCAATCAATTGCAGAAGGATAACGTTTTAGCTCATGAATTTAGTGGTCAGTATTGTTGGGGTCAGAGGTTTATGTTGTAGGAATCTGGAAGCGAGGATGAACCCAATGAACAAGACAAACCAAAACTATACCTGAAACAATTCATCAAAGACATCTTCATCTTGGCGTGAAGAAACAAACCGCAGGTGATCTTCATTAGCTAAAACCATTCTTGCCTGTGAGGGGACTGCTCCTTGACCAGTTGTCAGCTGTAGAACGTCTGGCCCTAGTAATCTAGAAAAAGAAGAAAAAAAAAACGTTAGTGAGAAGAAAAATGAAGGAGAGAGAGAATGTGACTATGTATGTATTGTCTATACTGACTTTTTTGTGTGCGGGAGGACTTCTGTCATGAACAACAGATGAGGGTTCTGCAACAACCTCTCCCTCAAATCACACACTATCTTTAAAATACACACATTGAATAATATAGTTTGAAACATTGTCTGAATACAAGACAGGGTTGTCATGTCTGAAATAGCTTATTCTAGGCCTGCTAACATCAAAATCGAAAAAATAATGGTCATAGAGAGAGTTCACCTTTGTAATATAACTGGTGTGTTTGGTTGTCTGTTGTTAGCACTGTGGATATTAACTTGTAATGTTGAGGTGCTTGGGTTAAAGCGATATGTATTACGCTGCCTGTTGCCACGATGAACGCGGGCCACACCCATCACAGGAGCTGGTTCAGGGTTACGGACCAAAAGTGGATGGGTTGTAGGCACAGAACTGGGAGCAGGTGGCAAAGAAGGAACTGAAAAACAGCACAAGTTCATTAACAACAATAGCAGATAGGTGCAGACAGGTGGAGACAGGTAAAGTATACACAACAAATTTAAGTTTTTTTTTTTTTTTTTTGATCTTTATAAACTAAATCAATGCCTTAAAAAAATTATAACTGCTTTATTATTATTAAGTACACTATTGTAACAGAAACATTAACATTTAACCCTTCAGCATTCACGTTACTCTGTCAAATGTAATGCTTATTTATTCATATTGTTTTAAAATTAATCATGCATTATCTTGTAGCTTCAAAATTACAATGATGTGATTGTTTATTTTTCGAATAACATTGTAAAAAAAGTAGGTGCAAGGTTTTAATATAAAATAGACAAAATATTTGGGCCAGACATGGCAGGTTCAAATGCTAAAGGGTTATGTCAATAAACATCAAATGTTAATTAATTTAAATATTTTATGCAGGAGGAAAATATAATAAAAAAAAAGAAAAGCAGATTTATTTACACACACACACACACACGCACGCACGCACGCGCGCGCGCGCACACACACACACACACACACACACACACACACACACACACACACAAAGAGCTGCCTTCAAGCTGTTTACTTATGATGTGTAACAAAGGAATAAACGCTGATTTTGAATCTATTCTATTTGGAAACAATACTTAATACGGAGAACTAAATAGCAGGAGCCAATATTAAGGTTATATATGAATACAAAAAGAAGGCCAGGAAAGAGTAACACTGAATAAATGATAGCTTAGTGTGATATAACCATGTAAAATGATATTCAACATTGTTTACTTTAAAACCAAATATGGTGTAACAGTGTCATATGAGAAGGTAGTCTGCTAATAGATGCCCTTCGTATTATGACATTTTTTTGCTAAAAACCAAAACTATTTCCAAAATTGGAAATCAGAATCAAAGTCTTTCAAAACATTGTCTTGCAATGAGACTAGAACCATTGTCATGGTACCACTCCACTTGTGACATAATCTGTAGTATATTGTTATCACACCAATGGACAACCACTCGCAATGGTATTAGATGTGAAAAGAGATCTGTCATCATATTACTATGACATGGAGTACTATAATCCATAACACTCAAATATCAGTGTCATCCTGTAACAAAGTTAATACCAGGAAAGGGTTCCCGCTGCAAAACAGGCTCTAATATTAAATGGATTCTTTCAGGGACACAAAGCTGGTTTTCCCAAGAGAGGGAAATATATTCAATTCAATCAGCTATTTCAAAACATCCATCAGGGATACTAATAAACTCAGATGGTATTTGAAATAAGTATTGTAGTGTTTATAGCAATAATGGGCAATCGGTGGCCCATGTGCCTAAAACATCCTGTGTCATGTTGAATCTCCCTGAGAACTATGTCAAGGGTGCACATGTCTGTGGAATGCTCAGCCACTTTCATGTTAATTTCACAAGCAGGCTGTTCCATTGATCGGACCAACTGGAACCCTCGACGTCGTAACCGACCGAATACCAGTTACAGTAATAACTTACATGATTACATCATACGCAGCTCACACCAAACAGGTTCTACAAACTCCTATGCTTTTAAATACAATTAGCTGCCCTACACATTAAAAATCAAAGGAACCATCTCATTCATAACAACAACATCACTTAAAGACCGTTAATGAGATATTTGTTGACTTACCTGATGTTTCATTACCATTGTCTTCATGGAGAGAGAATGGCAAATGATAAGTACGAAAACTGGAATTATCATTAAAAACAACATGCTGGCCTGAAAAGATTTGATTACTATAGTTCCTGTGGATCACTAGTGAGAAATCAAAAATAAGCAAACATACTGTTGGATTTATTAGCTTAACTAAAATTATTAATTACCTAAACTTGTTTTAATGCAATAATAGATTGTAAATATGTTTTGAGAAGTTTGTAGAAGGGAGAGAAAGACAACAGTATCATCAGTGAGTTTTGATACTTATTCATTCCCACTCAGAAGGACGGCAACCGTGTAGTGTGGGGACGAAATTGAACATCATCATCATCATTATTATTATTATATACTCAGTCCAGTAATCAAACTGTTTCAGCCCTCTCCACCATCTTGTGGAAGATCTATTTTCATTGAAACATTTAAATGGTCTAAAAAAACGTGATTAAAACATTTGAAATAAGTCAATAAGAAAACGAGTTATACAAACACAGGGTAAACATGATGGCTCAAAAATATATATAGAAAGTGAGGAGGTTTTGATGTTCATGCCTTTGCATAAGAACATCAA
This sequence comes from Octopus bimaculoides, assembly GCF_046866305.1. NCBI lineage: Eukaryota > Metazoa > Mollusca > Cephalopoda > Octopoda > Octopodidae > Octopus > Octopus bimaculoides. The sequence goes on along the minus strand of NC_142950.1, from coordinate 35,220,281 downwards.
TGGCTGAGAGCATGAATCAAGCAGTTTTAGACATGGACTGAAACCAGACTACAAGTTCAGTTGTGGCCAGAGTTAATATAGCGAAAATTGTAGTAGTAGTAGTAGTAGTAGTAGTAACAATAATAATAATGCAGTAGAATAACAATAACAACAACAATAAAAAATAATAATAATGTAATAGAATTGATATATTATGTTGAAGAGAAAGAGTGAAGTTCAACACACCTGTTGAGAACACATCATCCACACGGAGAAGATAGTCGTCGTCAACAGCCTGGGCCATTGAACTATCCACTTCCTGGTAGTCATCATCTTCATCTTCGTCATCAGCTTCCATCATACACTCAGAACCCTGGAAAACAACATGGCAAAAGAACACTCTATAATTCAAGGAAAGGGAGCCTATCTTTAAGTTCAGATTCTGAGAGTTTGGAATTAGCATAAGTACTTTTGTTTATTACATAGGATTATACTTATATTCAGACCCCCCACTGAGTGTCATTAAAAGATTAGTTTACAATTGGTATTTTTATTTCTTGTTTTGCAATTTATATTTTCCTTTAATTCAAACTTTTTAACCTTTTTGTTACCATATTTCTATTGAAATTCACAGCCATTATTTCATTGCTTTTTGTTTTTCTAGCACTTTGGTATTTTCCTCATCATCATTCAACATCCATCTTTCATGCTGGAATGCGTTAGTTTGACAAGAGCCAAGCAAGCTGCTGCACCAGGGTCCCCTGTCTGCTTTGACACAGTTTCTACAGCTGGGTGCCCTTCCTAACACTGTCACTTTACAGAGTGTAATGAGTGCTTTTTATGTGGCACCAACACCAGAGCTTACTTGAATTCATTCCTATTTTTGTCATCAATTGGTTTCATTGCTGATAATGTTAACTGATAACCCCATGCATTCAGTTTGTCTATTAATGAACCACACACCACATTTGCCTTATTTACATTTCATCCAGGGGCAATGATTCATCCATTCACCTTAAATCCGGTGGAGGGAGGTTTTTTCACAAAGCCGTGTGTAAATTGGTCAGGACATACATAGCTTTGTCATCTGATGCAGATGCTACCCTAAACTTAACCATAAAATGAGCAATCATTTCAGCCTGTGTCAAAAGAGAGGGAATTTCAACCATGTTTCGTGGTCTGCTACCACAACAGCTCCTTTATAGGATCCAGTTAGCTCAAGACATCATCAGGAGGAACCACGTCCGGTTTCGGCCCCTACTCCTCTACCGTTTTGATGTGGCGGGGCCCCTCCTTTCGGAGGTGTCTTCAGCTCTGGTGTTGGGTGCATGTCTTTTTTCACTGTTTGTGACTGTTCTAATTCAACTGTGGAATGTCCCTCGCTATGGTTATTTTCCAGGAGGTTCTGGGCACACGTCTTACGGTTCATCAACCCGCGTTGTTGAATTACTTTCTTCTATAAAACGTAAAAAATGAAAGTAAACAACTTAACACTTCAACCATACTGAACTTCATGTACAATAACATCCGTCAACAACTGACAAACAGACAGACAAGAGAACAACAGAGAAAGAAGGCAGTCGTTATATAAAACTACTAGTTACCTCATCCTCATCTTCCTCATCTTCATGCTCTTCATCGTCTTCATTGTCACAGACATCTCCTTCCTCATCCCCTGAACCACTTTCCTCTTCGGAACCTTCTTCTTCATGAACATCTATTGAAATAAAAATGGAAAAAAAAAAAAATTATTAATTAATCAATCAATCAATTAATCCAATCATTGATGAAACCAGTTAATCTAAATATGTAATTAAGGACAAAGCAGCCAAATATGAAGGATTACTTTAGAAACACAAAAGAAATTAAGATGTCCCAATTACACCCAACACATTAATTTAAATATCTATTTCTAGGGATTCCTTAAATTATACATTCTTTCGAAACGTCCTTTTCTTATGGATAAATTAGGGCCTTCTAATATGCATAACATATATACGTTAAATACTGGGGTTTGATGTAATCGATTAGACCCCCTCCCACACATTTTTTCAGGCCTTGTGCCTAGAGTAGAAAGAATCATCATTATTTCTATTATTATTATTATTATTAAAGCAATGAGCCAGAAATACTTTTGGCCCTTTACGCCACAAGTTCAAATTTCACTAGAGTTGACTTTGCCTTTCATTCTTTCAGCGTTGATAAAAAAAATACCAGTTGAGCACTGGGGGGGGGGGGCAGAAGGGTGTCAATGTAATCGACGAGCCCCCACCCTCACTCAAAATTTCTGGCCTTGTTCTTATAGTAGAAAAATTACTATAACAACCATTATCATCATTATTATAATTTTTTTTATTAATCACATCTTTTCATGTCCCTTGTTCAAATCCTTTTAGTATCAAACTTCATTCCAGACACTGAAAATATATACCAGTAATATATTGGTGTTAATTCAATTATACTCTGTACCCCGTGTGTAACAACATACTTGTAATAACTTATTTACTCCTGTATGTTGTTAACAGTGATCATAGTTGAACGTTAACCCTTTAGTATTTAAACCAGCCAGATCTGGCCCAGATATTCTACCTGTTTTATGTTCAAACTGGCCAGATCCAACCTTTCACATCAACCCTGCAATGTCATTCTGAAAATAATCACATCATCAAAATCTCAAAGCTACGAGATAATGCATGATTAAATCAAGACAGTGTGAATACGTAAGCATTACATTTGACAGAGTAATCCGAATGCTAAAGGGTTAAATCTAATGAGTGTGTGTGTAGAAAAAAAAATATATATATCTAGATCTCTCAGAAAAGCAAAGGTCTATTATAGCTGCAAAGTGAGTGTTCAGCAATTATTGGATTATAATATTTCAGTTAGGGGGGAGGGAGAGAGAGAGAGAGAGAGAGAGAAAGTAAGAAGTCTAAATCCAAAAATCATGCAAAAATATAGAAATTACTACTGAACAACTAATGTCTCAGTTCCACTAATTGGATTTGGTTTGACGAACTCTAAGAAAATATCTACATAGAATGTTAGACTTGTTGCTATCATTTAAACTGGAATAAAGGCTTAATGTGGTGGGGGGGGCTTTTTAAGTTTTATTTTTTTTATTAAATTTTATTTTTAGGAGACAGAAAATAAGCAAGACCGATAGGAAGAGAAAGGGGAGATTAAAGTTAGGGGGAGACGGGGACAGTTAGAAAAGAGTGAAAGAGAAAATCCTGCACCAAGACCTAAAACATTTTTTTTTTCTTTAATCTGTTTCTAGGGTTTGAAATGTTGCTAAATTACTGGAATGGGAAGTCATGCTGTAGCAGATAACACTAGACATTCTAAAGCAGCAACTAAACAAAAAGCATCCAAGCTAAAAAGGTAGGGAAGAAAAAAAAACAAAAAAACTACCATTTATCTAGACATACACTATATAGGACAGTTCTACCCAAAAGATACCCATGATTCTTAGTCAAGCCTGGTTAATTTTGTGTTGCTGAATCAAAGCCACTGAATCCTCCTCCTCATCATCATCAGTCCACTAGGTACACGGGTGAAGAAGACTGATTGAATACAATTAACATACCTCTCTTCCGTTAGTTGAGCAAAAGGAGGCTTTTGTCAAAGCAACTTGTGGAAATGCATCTTATTTTTTTCAGAAAATGTATAATTAAATTAATTAAATTCAGCTGAATGGCATAACGACACCGAAAATCAAAGTAGAAAATTTTTTTTAAATGTATATGTATGTGATTGGATGTGTACATAAGAGTCCTATATAGCGAGAAACAAAATGGCGATGAATCATTAGCCTCAATCTTTACTCTTTACTGCATGAGCTTGTGTGTGTGTGTGTGTGTGTGTGTGTGTGTGTGTGTGTGTGGAATGCACATCTGTGTGTGTATGTTAGAATGATTAGCACTGAGTGTTTGCAGAGACATAGGCTATTTCCTAACTACAACAGGAGGAAAAAAAAAAAATGCTCGAGTTAATATTGTGTGTGTGTGTGTGTGTGCGTGTGTGTTGTGTAATGGCAGGTTCTTAAATTAAGAAGCACTTTAGCATCTTTAAAATAAAAGACACATCCAAAAGCTCGTTAAGCCGGTTCCATCCAGTTAGCCACAACCAAAGCCGTTTCACCACTGATCCATGATGGGAAGAAGCGGTCTGGGAGGAGGAGGTGGGAGGGGAGGGGAAAGTGGGGGGAAGCTGATTGGGTGAGTAGGGAGGAACGGGGGGGGGGGCGTGCTACAAAGGTAAACACAATTAACCCAAGCTTTTGACTAACCTTCATTATTTTCAGCATCCTCACCTTCAGAACTCTCCTGACTTATCATCTGAGAATCATGCCTGTCTATTTCTTCCTGCTCAACATCGACATCAATAATAACATCTGGAGACTCGTCATCATTGTGAGCCGACAAGGGTTCTTCAGCTGAAACAGACAGGCAGGTTACTCCAGAAACAGGTCTCATAAGCCAAGCTCCAACATTACTAATCCTAGCCTAATTACAAGTCCCTCCGCTAGCCCAGCCCACCGACGACTACAATGGAAACCCCATAGAAATGGCCATTGTTCAATGGCACAGAGTTTTTATAAAACACTGACTAAATAAAGATTCACCTAAACTTCCCTCTCGGCAGAAAAAGAAACACTTACCTGTTTCCATGATTATTTCACTAATGACTTGCTGTTCAGGATCGCGACCTGAATCCCTTTGAAATAACTCGTCTATTACATGGTCTAAGTTACTGTGAGCCTGAAGAAAGACAATATTTCATAAACCAACAGGGGAGAGAGAGAGAGAGAAAGAGAGCATGAAAGAGAAAGAAAGAGAGCGAAAGAGAAAGAGAGAGCAACAAATATTTATTTAAAATATCTAACAGATGTTTACAGATTATTTCCAAATTCTACAGCAAATTTATGTATGTAGCTGACAATGAATAAAACTACCAAATATCTTCGTAAATTATTGGATCTATAGAACTAAATATTAATGTCTTTGGGTGGGCTCTGAAACTTCATTGCTAAAACTGACTACATACAGCAAAGCAAACAGGATATAACTAATCTGTTAACATGCATGACAAACAGCCATGAAGAACCTTTGTCCAAAGCTATTTTGATACATTGATTTCAGATGGCCAAGTCTGCATCATTGAATCTATTTGTTTTTACAGTTTTCCTTGACTGCATGGGTTAGATGAATATATTATCGAGGTAAAAGCACCCAGTACACTCTGTAAAGTGGTTGGTGTTAGGAAGGGTATCCAGTTGCAGAAACTATGCCAAAACATAGATCCTGAAATGCCCTTCAGCCAGTCATCTGTTAAACCGTCCAACCCATGCCAGCATGAAAAATGGACGTTAAATGATGATATATATGTATATACCTACATACATAGACCCAAAGATTAAGCATAACATTGCAAGCTGTTGAAGCATAAATTTTAGTGTTGCTGTTTCAGCTTAGTTAGAAACTGGGCACAAGAACAACTGGTGACCATGTGGTTTTGAGTTCAGCCCCACTGTCTGGTAACCTGATCAAATATCTTCTACTGTGACCTCAGGCCAACCGAAACCCTGTGAGTGAATTTGAGACAGGGAAACTGAAAGAAGTTTTGTGCGTGTGTGTGTGAATATATATATATATATATATATATGCAGTACGTGAGAAGACTCGGCAAGGCAAGTGAGAGCATAATCTATGATCTCTGCCAGAAGTGTAGCCAGCTCACTAATCCGTATCTTTACTTCATTGGACACTAAAAACCCTGCTTGCGAAGACCTGTTGAGGCAAGTGAATTTGGAATTTGAAATCTGAAATCGAACCGAATCCGACGACTGGCACCCGTGGGTGATATAATTTTAAGAAGGCTGAATAGTAACAGTTTTTTAAAACAGTCATTAAGGTAGCAATTGCTAATGAAGACATCAAAGTCCCAAAAAGCTTTTAATGGTCAGTAAACAGCTCTAATTTTATAAAGTAGATGAGATAGTACCTATAATAACAGTCAGGTATACTAGAGTGATCCAGAGAAGGTACTTTGGTCAATGATAAATCAGAAGGAAATAATTAGACAAGAAAAATAAGATTACATTATTTAAAAATTGAAAAAGAAAAAGAAAAAAAAAACAAATTCTTCACTGTTTGTGTTATAAATCATTTTGAAAGACCTGTAAAAATTGACTGGAAGAGACTTATGACAATATAAAACAACATAACATTGAGAAAATATTAAACATAAATATACTCAATTTTTTAAAAAATATTTCTGAGAAATTACATGGAAAGCAGTTTAAATCCAGGTCGACACTGAACAAATCTATCACATTAGGTATTACAGTAAATGGCTAGCTATGGTCCATAGATTCACTCACTGCTCCAGATATACCAATGTTTTGTTGATTACTTTGTGACTGACAACAAGCAGTGATTGCCTCAATAAACTAGACATTTTTAATTAGAAATAGTTTCAAGATGATATTCTTCAATAAAGAATTGCTTCGTATACAAAACTATTATCTGTAGTTAAGGGCAGTGAAGTTTTGAGTGGATATATCTGATTTCCACAGTGGTAATTTAATAATAATTCACACAAGTTTTGTGTTTGCATACAGAAACAAAGAAAAAGTACTCAACACATGTACTAGACTATATATATAGTTCTTCAAGTGAGTTATGACTCCATATATATATACACAAACTTCAGAAAGCTGCAGTTACAACAAAGTGAATCAGCTTCTCATGAAGACACACACACACAATTTGATTTACCTGTAGCTCACTATCAACAGACTCGGCAGCAGTAACGGTTGATTCTGTGATGATATCCGATTGGTCTGCAGCTGCATCTTCCAATTCTAAAGTACTAGAATTTTGTTGATTATCTCCTCCTAAAAGGGAACCAAAAAAGCCTATTTCACTATTACAGCCATTGAGAAAAACCAAAAGACATTGGCACTGCCATATATCAAATGCAGAAAGCAGGTCAGAAATTCTAAATAAATAAATAAATATCAAAAGACAACAGAACCAGTAATTTTCTAGCATCACAGGAAACAAAATCGTGTTGCCATTTGTTTTGAAATCAACTTTTACAATCGGTAAACAATTATCTTAAATGCTTTAAAAAAAAAAAAATGCAAATTTCCAGACATTGGTGCAGGAATATGACATAAGCCTGCTGTCAGCATCATCATTGTCTTCATAATTTTGCCATCTACTTTCCAAATGATTGCATGAATCAGTTGAAGCCACAGGAACTAAATTTTCCCAATAAAAACCAAAAGCAGGATAGGACACACCAAGCTAAGTAAAAAATCAGTCTTCTACACATACAGGTTTGTCCTTTCAGATGCCAGTGCCACATAAAAAGCACCTGTGCCAGTGTGGTGTAAACACACCCATGCCATTGGCACGTAAAAATCACCCACCACACTTAAGTGATTGGTGCTAGGAAGGGCATCCAGCCATAGAAACCATACTTCAACAGACAGTTGGAGTCTGGACAGCTTCATGTCAAACCGTCCAACCCATGCCAGCATGTAAAACATTAAACGATGATGATGATGATATATATCACAAAAAAAATATATATATATAAATAAACTAAATATGTTGCAATATTCACAATAAGGAGTTCAAAAGAGAGACGTATTCACATGCAAAGGTTACTACTTACCCTCCACATTGTTAGCAAGTGTTTCTACAAAGGAATTTACTTCTCGGCTAATTCCCTGGTTTTTAGATCTAGATTTAGTAGAAAGTGCCTGTGGCTGGTTCACAATTCTAGACAATGTTTCCAAAGGTTTCAATGTGGCATTGATGGTGGATGCCATGTAAGGGCTGGAGAGGTCAAGGCTGTGCGGTACGCGGGCAAGGTCGTTCACTAAACCTCGTTTAATCAACGTCTTCACCACAACATTCATGAGGTTTTGCTGACCTTTAAATACTTGATTTGGTACCTGACCAGGTGTAGGGCAAGATTCAATCATTGTGCTGATAATGCCTGTTAAGGCTTGAATACGAAAGTGTTTCTCGGAACTTTCAGGAAGATTCAGAGCCCTCTGCAAGGCTGCTTTTACTTCAATAGCTAACTGGGTCTGAGCGTCAGGGCAATGATTGCATGAGGCAATGCTGGCAATTAAAACCCTTGATAATGCTGGACAGTCACGGTCTCCAGATGTTTGGCAGGGGGGTAACAACTGGTCAAGAACAAACGCCAACATGTTGCAATTCTGAAAGAGTTTTAGAAATTCATTATTTAAACAAGTGAAAAATTTTCCAAAAGAGAGAGAGACAGAGACAGAAAGAGGGAGAGACAGAGAGACAGAGAGACACAGAAAGTTTTTAATCAGTCTCCCAAGTTTTGGAAAAACAAATTTCTTCTTCACAAATGCACAAGAATGAAGCTTTTGAAGAGTCAACAAATGGGTGAAGAAATTAAAAAAAAAAAACGCTAATAAAATTTGAGAAAAATCTTGCATTACAAAAACAAGAAACCTGACTTGTTAACACATATTTTAACCATCAACGTTGTCTTCAATAAAATTCCAACTCATCAGCTATTTTATTTAATTTCTATCTTCCATTTGGTGAAACAATAGTCTTGGGTTCCAATGGATTGACCACAAATTCACAGCGTCTCTCATGGTTAGACAAGAGAGTAAGTTAAACAGTTTAAATACTACATGTAACTTTTTTTCACTAAGCCAACCAATTAACTAGTAACTTGTTAATCTGTGCTTATGTGGGTAGCCTGGTGGTTAGGGTGTTGCACTCGGAATTGCAAGGTCAGTTTTGATTCCCAGGTTGGCAAAGCACTGGGTTCTACAGCACAAACACTTCATTTCACACTGCTCTCCTCCACTCAATTGTGGACGGGAAGCCATGCAATGAACTGGTTTTCTGTTCGGAAGGGAGGAATGCTGGCCACAACATCTGTTAGTCTAGTTGGTACAGTGACACACACAGTTTATGGCCTTTCAAAGTTTTCTCATAAAGCAAAAACCTGAAGTTGCAGTAGACCAAACCCCTCAGCTAAGTATTATATCAACAGGTGCTTGGAACTGTCTACGTCCACCTTGTTAGAACTAAGCACTTGTATCAAATGATTAAGCGTTCAACAAGACAGTAGTCTAATCCCAAAGAGGCAACAGACCAGAAATAGCGAAGATTTGCCACCAGTGCCTGAATAATTTCAGTAAAATAAAATCTCTGAGTAAATCCAATTGTTTGAAGACTCACCTCAGTAATAAGTTCACTTTGACCAGCAGTGTACTTGTGTTCTGTTATCAACTGAGTGCATGCACTGTAGGATTTCACAATTTCTGACAACAGGCGCAGAATGGCCGACTTGGGAAGCAATGGCTTCTGCCCTTGGTCATCAGCAACTGGTTTCTGTTCTTTCCCAGGTTCACTTGCATCTTTCTCGGGGACATCAGGAACAGGCTACAAAAGAAAATTTACAAACATTAAATGAATATTAAATGGTGGACAAATGTTTTTAACAGAATGGCAGCTGTGAAACAGATTTCACCTTAAAGTCCCTCTATTATACTGAAACAATGCAGGAACATCTATAGAGCTGTTCTACCTGCTAGAAATAGCAGCCGGTACAGTTTGAAACTAATATGGTTATTGAAGGTTTGTGGTGCAGTGGTTAGGATGTTGCACTCACAATCGCTAGATCTTGGGTTCGATTCCCAGACTGTTCAGCACATCGTGTTCTTGAGCAAAGCACTTCATTTCATGTTGCTCTAGTCCAGTCAGCTGTTAATGGGGAACCTTGTGACAAATTGGTGTACAAAGGTGAAACGGTGACTTAGGAAAATCACCTGAATGGAGGTCTCACGAGCCATGTTCTGTATTTAGCGACTGAAAGGATACAACCCATACTGAGTGCTTTTTACATGGCACTAGCACAGGCGAGGTTAGTTTTGGCAAGGTTTTGACAGCTGGATGCCCTTCCGAACGCCAACTACTTTACAGTGTGGACTGGATGCTTTTTAAGTGGCACCTGCACTGACAGGGTCACCAAGCAACTTGCAAGACAAAAATCATGTATTATTACAAAACTGAGATTTTGATGTAATTGTTTATTTTTAGAATGATATTGACAGGTAAGCATTGAGAAGCTGGATCTAGCCAGTTTGAACCATAAAAACAAGTAGAATATTTGGGCCAGACATGGCCGGTTTAAATACTAAGGAGTTAAATCAGTTCCTTACCATTGGAGCAAGGCTAACCGCATTCTGTTCCATCAGAGGTGGTTCGGCATTCAAACTGTTGGATGACAAGTCTGTGGCTAATTCCTGGGTGGCAGAAGGAACCTGACCAGTTGGTCCTGAAATAAAATTCCAAAATAATTTCAGTCAAATAAGTTTCTATGGAAACAAAATCTGAAAGCGAGAGAGAGTAAATAGCGTGAGTGTGAGTCGAGTATAGTCTATGCTATATGGATTATTCTGAATTTGGAAATTTGTAACAAATTCTAATAAACCTTTGTAAATTCAACCTTTCAGATTCGAGTTAGATTACAGCAAGTAGAATCACTGGGTCTTGGCTGAGACTTTGAAAATCTCAATGAGGGTTTGGTTGAAAGTGCCTGTCCTCATTGCTTTTAGCTATATCTACTACAGCTCTTTTGTCCTAGCCACCAAACAGATGAATACACTTTTGCAGGCAGAGGAATGACTCAGGGCCAATAGCCAAATCAGTCCACACGTGCCATTAGTTCAATAAACCTCCACAAGTCAGCAAGGTTTGGACACTGACCGGATATGTGCAGGATGGAGTCATTGTTCTGCATGCATCTCACATAGGAATGGCTGAACACATGAATAACGAAGATTAAAAAATGCTACTTACTGTCCAGGTCTTCTGTGCTAGAGGCTGACTGAGAAGAAGAACTTTGGGAATGGCATAGAATCAATGCATTTAGTAGCTCAGCTACCACCTGTTTCACGACGCGTTTCACTGGTGTTATAGTTGACGATTGTATCGGGACAAATTTCACCATCTGGGGTGTATTCAGAGCAGCTGATCTGGCTTCATCTTCATCTGAAATTCATATTAAATGGAGGAAAATTAGATTTCTTACTTTTTTTCCTTAGGTCCAAAGCCATGGAGACTATTTCAGGGCAACATTCCTCAAAGTTTTTTAAACCTTTAGCATTCAGATTACTTTGTTATGGATAAGCCTTATTTATTCAAATTGCTTCAAATTAATGAGATATTTATTATCTTATGGCTTTGAGATTTCAATGATATGATTGTATATTTTTAGAACGGTATTGTAGAGCAGGTGTGAGAAGCTTGATCTGGCCAGTTTAAATGCTAAAAGGTTAATTAACAAACAAAACAAAAAAGAAAAACAATAGCTAAAGCTAGAATAGGCTGCTCACCTCTTTTGGATGGGGGTGGTAAAGCAATACGGAGAGTCTGTTGTGCGATGGCTACAAAAACTTCTGGGCAGCGACAAGCTGCGGGGCCAAGGATTCGTAATACGTAATGCATTTCTTTAGCACCAGGACTGCTTTGGGCTATTCCACTGATAGGAGATCCAACACCCATCGATGCCATTTTTATCACCTACAAAGAGAAACACAGAAACATGTAGCTTCTCGTGCAAAACGTTGTTAAGCTCAAAGTTTACAAGGAAAACAAACTATTTTAACTGATCTTTTAAGGAATATTAAATTGATGTTACGATATTAGCAGTGGTTTTATTGTACATCAAATAATGTTTAACTGCCATGAATTGGTTCTATATTATGACTAAAACAAACGTGTTTGTAAATAGGAGCTTACATTTGAATTATTAAAAAGCCATTATAAACCGACAAAATGTGAAGTAGATCCAAGTCTATATTTTTCAGATAAGGAATTTATATTATGTACACAGTTTGTTCCAGAGAGAGAGAAAGAGAGAAATGAACAGTAAAAAAAATTTCTTTTTTCCTCAGGGGAAAAAACCATTTTTTGAAATGAAGCAAATATCAAAAAGCTAGCTCACCTTCTCCATGCTGTATTTAAGAGCTGACAACTCTTCGAGAATATGTCTAAAGATGAGGGTTACCAAGGATGTGAAGCCTTGGAACAATACTGGCTGTCGTAAATGGAGCAAAAGTTTTGGCCCACCAAGTTCAGAAAACATCATGGCATATTTATGTTCACGGGTTAGACGGAGGATTAAGCGCAATGCTGCACTTAAAGTGTTGGAACCAATCTGTACAGACAACAAGCTCACCATTGATCTAAAGAAATGCGAAAGTGTTATGAAATGATATGCAATATCAAATTTTAAAAATACTGTTTGCAACAGAAAATTACATAAATTACATTTATCAATAATGCATCTGCAAATAAAAAATAAATCAAGTAATTAAAGTGATGCAAGCTTTATTTTTTTATTCCATACCGAAAGCCAACTTTACTTAAGATATTAGAACTACCTCAAAATTTATGTGATTAAAAAGGAAAGTTAGAAAACCATTTAAACAATTTATAAATAAATATAAAACTATAAAGTTCATCCATGCTCAGAGAATAAAATTAATTCTTTTTTTTACAAAAGATGCTTACAGAATAATATCTAAAAGAGAATGGAAATTGGAATAATGGGGGGATAATACAATTTTGAGGAAGTTTGACAAGTATGAAAGATAAAGATTTCATCAAGATGGCAAGATGTACTAAATCCTATAAAGTAGGATTTAGTACACAGCAGAAAAGGTAAACAAATCAAACACTATAAATGGTTTGATAATCAAGCTTTAACAAGCCCTTCTCTGAATAGATAGTGTAGCCATTATTAGAAAATAAGTGTTTAATCACACACAAAAACTGATTAAGAACAGTGGTGACTTCAACAAGACTTTTGGTTATGATTTCTTGTCAGCAATAACAAAATTCAAGAATTCAAATTTGACAGCAGTTCTTAGAAAAATATACTCACACAATGACCTTTGAACAACTCTCCTCAGTGAGTCCATGGATGACCACTTCTTGTTTCGTCTCTTCAGAAATAGCTGGTAAGGGTGGCGGTGGGGGAGAGACTGGGGCGCCAGCTGATGTGTTGCTGCTAGTAGTAGTGGCAGTAGTACTGCTTATTGCTGCTACGGCACTGGTATTACTGGGGGTGCCAAGATTAGTAGTAGAAGATTCTTGAGAAACCTCAGAGGCAGCTGCAAAATGAAGAGATTTTTTTTTTTTTTTTTTTAAATATAAGTCTTTACAAACACACGAAACAACAATTTGGGGTGGGAGTGGACACTACCCCAGTGTTTGACTGATCATCATCCTTTAACGTCCATTTTCCATGCTGGCATGGGTTGGATGGTTTGACAGGAGATGACCAGTTGAAGAGTTATTTAATCAACCTCAAATGCTAATTTCACTTAATATGAAAATTCCTTATAAAAAATTTTAATTACAAAGTATTTGTTTAATTTCACTAAACAGTTTCATTTTAATTATAAAAACCATCAATTATTGCATACAAACACCCAATTATATATTTGAATTATGTGATATTTTGGCAATTAGAAGTTATTAACTTCATTAATGTTATTCTAATGATTGTGTAAATGACAAGTTTTGGGTATTTTCACATTTTTTTTTTTACCATGGATATTAATATCAATGATAAATAAAAACTTTGGTTGAAGAACTTAGTCTTCTAATGCTCAGCTTCACAGTATGAAAAATGGAGAATGGACTCACCAGCAGGTTCAGCAGGGTAATTCTTGCTGTTGCTGGCAGCAGATTTTTCTTTGATCTCTTCTTTGCCAGGCAAGGCCAACATAATTGGGCGCCGATTCCCAGTTTCTTCGTTAATCTGTTCATAAAAGTTTTTTGTTTTAATGTATAATCATCGTTATGTCAGTAATAGTTGAAAAAAAGTTTCAGTTTTGAAAATTTTGAAAACTAGGTTATGGAAAATTCCATAGTATTTTTTTTTTTTTTTTTTTATCGTTTAGAATTTACAAAATCACAGGCAACATTGAAAAACAATAGCTAAAACAAGAAGAAGAAGAAGGTCATTCATATTACAAACCTGGACCATGGTATTAAAATGAACCGTGTACCTTCTTCTTCCAGCTTGAAATCTGAAAAATAAAAGGTTTTTGATAAAATCCACTCAACCTGAGAGACGGTTTAGAGAGAGAGAGAGCAAAGGGAGGAAGGGAATACAGATTGCTAGGGGAGCAGGGAGACAAGATGAAATCAGCCAAGAATGTTTAAATGAGTAAAGATTTATGGTTATTCAAAGAAAAGGGTTTGCAAGCACTGTATTTTCTGGTATAGGAGTTGAATTTTTCAGGCCAAAATTTATAGTAAAAAAAAAAAAAAAAAAAGGTTAGGTCAACTTATATAGCTAGATGATTTGTGGGGGACTAGAAATTCCTTGAGATAAAGCAGGATTTAGAAAGATAGTCACAATTAATCTTTACTCTATATATACTATGTCAACTTGCATGCCAGAAACTACAGTAAACCAAAGTACTTTGTGTATGTCAAATGTTCTAGGTTTAATAAGGTGATCCAATTTAAATTCAATATATTTATTCCGACATATATCAAATAATTTGGAGCGCTACGTACTTTACACTAGATTCACCACGTCGATAGGCTACATCGATTGTTTTGTTGTTGCTCACACTGTAATTACACCAGCGCCCACTCCGATCATCAAACCATTTCCAAGTGTGACAATTAGCCTGCAAAGAGAAAAAAAAGGTTTAGAGTTTTGGACCCTTTATTCATGTTGTAGACTTTCAATGTTTCCTTAATTTTTCTAAGATAATCCTGTCGATTATGAATGAATAGGGATTTCTTTTCGTTAAGGGTAAGGCCTCTTTAAAATGAGGGATATTATTAGCTGAATCAATATTACTGGTGCTTGTTTTATTAATCGCAAGATACAAATGTACCTTGAGATTAATAACGTAAGGTACAAATAGACTTCCAGCATGGTTTGAGTTTAAAAGCAATTATCTTACCAAAAAAAAAAAAAAAAAATAGATAAATAATTATTAAGACAGAGATAAAATTACAATTATCACATGCATGTGTGTATTTACACTAGTACGAGAACATTTGTTGCTTACACTGTACCACAATGTCTCATTACTTAGCAGTTCAACAAACATCAATAAAGCAAGCACCAGACTAAAGCACTGAGCTTTGTATGACTGACTAAAACTTTTAAAAGGTAGAGCCCCAGCATGGCCACAGTACAATGCTGCAGCCAATAAAAGAGGAAACAATTTATAACACGTGGCTTTGCTTTTCTGTGCAGAATCTCATCTCGTCGTCTGTCATTTACATTTCTAAGATATTAAAACAGTTCCCTACTTATAAATTGGTTAGAACTTTTAAAACAATAAATAAAACCCAAAATCCTTTACCAATAAAATTTCAGCTTCGGTCTTGCGTTTGGATATCACAGCTACTTTTTCATATAAATCCAAAAGGAGAAGAAGAGGTGCCATCCATCTAGAAAAAGACAATCCATATTTTTTTTATAAGTTAACTCGATTTTCTCACAATTATTATACTAATATTAAAATACAGCTGATTTATAATGTAAATCCTGAAATATTGAATTGCTGCAGCAACTGAAGAAAACTGAGTTTGAATTTTACATTCTTCATTAATCACATTGTTTAATTGTGACAAGTGTGGCATCGTTTACCGTTATAATTTGCTCACAAGACATTGGTTGGTCCAAGGCAATAGAAGACACTTGCTCAAGGTGCCATGAAGTAGGAGTGAACTTAAAAACCATGTGGTTGCAAAACGTGTATATAATTATATACACACACACACAGGTAATTGCTTGGGATGTTTACTCAAAGCCAGGAATTTTTCAGCAACCCCTTGTGTGTGCAAATGACATTCCAAACATTCATCTGCACACACGAGATTCTTCAATAAAGAACAAAAAATATGCCCAATTAGTACTAGAACCAGTTACAAAAGACATGAAGAGTGGAGAGAAAATGAAATCCTATTTAGAAGATACTTTTAGGTAGCATTTAGTGGAGATGCAGGAGTGGCTGTGTGGTAAGAAGTTTGCTTCCCAACTACATGGCTTCACGTTCAATTCCAGTGCATGATATCTTGAGTAGTTGTTTCCCACTAGGGCCCCAGAGCTACAAAAGCCTTGTGAGTGGATGTAGGAAGATGGAAACTGAAACAAGCCTGTTACATAGGCGTGTTACTGTTACCTTGTCTTCACATCACTTGATAGTTGTGGGTGTCATCATCAAGCAAATGAGGCCCTTTGTCACCCAATATTTCTTTGCAGAAATATAGGGAAATAACACCTTACTTGACAACGGGTGACAGTTGGTGACAGGAAGGGCATCTGACAGTAACCAATTCCTCTAAACACATTCCATCCAACCCATCGAGAAGCGGATATCAAAATGACAATGATGGTGATGTGTGCCAAAAAATTTAATCTTCTGTAGAAATTTTAAAAAAAACAACAACAAAAAAATAACTACTTACTTGAGACTGATAGATTCTTTAGACTGAGCTAAGTATTCCTGAGTTCCTTCCAATACATCTACTAGCAGACATACAATATTGCTATCCTGAATTACTCTGGCTGTTGGGATCATCACCTCCTGCAAGAAATAGTGTTATTTTCAATGTATATCATACATAAATAAATAAATAAATAAATATATAGGCACAGGAATGGCTGTGTGGTAAGTAGCTTGCTTACCAATCACATGGTTCCAAGTTCAGTCCCACTGCGTGGAACCTTGGACAAGTGTCTTCCACTATAGCCTCGGGCTGACCAAAGCAATGTTGATGTGTTTACATCCCTGTAACTTACTGGTTTGGCAAAGGAGACCGAAAGGATAAGTACTAGGCTTACAAAGAATAAGTCCTGGGGCTGACTTGTTCAACTAAAGGCGGTGCTCCAGCATGGCCACAGTCAAATGACGGAAAAGAATAAAAGACACACACACACACAGAGTATGGTCATTGGAGCAATAGCCAAAAAGAACAGAAATCAACAGGATTGGGGGAAAAGAAATACTGAAATAGCAGCAGATTTTTTACCTCACAAAGAAGGCTCAACAAATGAAGCCTGGCACCAAAAGCTGTAGTTTCTTGAGATTCTAAAACCAGCTTTACATCTTCACATTTCATGCTGTTAGCTGATCGGACATCCCGAGAAATTTTCTCACCAAGTTGGAAAATCTAAATTGAAAAAAATTAAAAGGGATTTAAAAAGGAAAAAAAAAAATTCTATTTTATACATATAACCCTGTAAACATGGTTGTTTAGTTTGTCTTTAAACAGGTTGGCTACACAGGTGTGCAAGATGCGTTGTAATACCTGGAGCCAAATCTCTTGCTGAAGGACAACATTTAACCTCACGAGTGGTAGAACTTAAAAGCCTTAAAATCTTACATTTAACCAATCTTATATATATGTACAAGGTACTTTCAACCCTATTACAATATCTTTCTTCTGAGATAACTGTAACATGCATGAGATATGCAAGACATGGCACAAGTAATGTCTCAAATGTAAACCAGAAGTAGATGTAGACCCTACATTGACAAAACTAACAACTACAGCCAGCAACACATTAACCCTTTTCATACCAATCCACCTGGGACTGGCCTTGACTATGATACAAACTTCCTGTATTAAAACCTTCCAGCAAAACTTCCATGTCAATTTGTTCCAAAACCAGCTTCACAAGGACAAGTCATTTTACTTAATTCTTCATTACTTTCAAAGTAATTGAAAGCAAAGCAATATATTTAATCCTTTAGCATTCAGATTTCTCTGTCAAATGTAATTCTCATTTATTCACATTGCTGTGAAATAACCATGAATTATTTTACAACTTTGAGATTTTGGTAATGTAATGGTTTAAAATGACATTGTATAGTAAGTGTGCGGAGGATGAATTTAGCCAGTTTGAAGATAAAACAATATTTGGGCCAGGTACGGCTGATTTAAATGCTGAAGGGGTTAAAACAAAATTACAGCAACAAAAGGGTTAACTCACCTCACTGGTCAAGGTTTGCAGCATCTTTTTCCTAAGTTCATCTCCAGCATACTGTGACACTACAAGGACAAGGTCACAAATCCTATACACTGTTTCTGGTAACTTGTCGAGCAGTGACAAACATCCTGGTAATGCATTGGCAGAGAAATCTGCCAGTACAGAGGAATCTAAAGGATCTTCTGCTTGTTGGTTTTCATCTTCTGGCTCAGAGGATTTTTCTTCCTTTTTCTTACTTTCCTCCTAGAAACAAAGCAAGTTTGCAAAATGAATTTTTTTGCCTTTGAAATGTTTCTATCAAATAATATGCTACTTTACATAATGACTATTTTGCATAATATAATAATTCCAAGCCAAAAGAACAATTTATATGAATGGCCTTCCACATCTGGTAATCAGATGCATGGCAGAAAATCAACTTACTGATGCATTAGCACCACCACATCACCAAGGACTAGGTATTGAGATTTACTGCTTCTGCCATATTCTTGGTAAAAATTATTCAATCTTAAAGGTTTATTTTTACTCATTTAACTATCACGTCTTCTGATCCAAGTTAGAAGGAAATTAATTCCTTGACTGTTAAACCTATACATTTTAATTCCTGTCTTAGTTGTAATGAATTCAAGGAATTAATTCCTTCCTGGTCTTCTTTAAATGCAGTTTGTAGCTGTCTGTAGGGTAAAAATAGACATTGTTCTGCTAAGGTATGAAGACACTGTAAGTGAGACGTGTGAATATGTTAGTCTTTTTAGTTACAAAACTTGACTTTACCTGATCAGTTGACATAACAACATTCTCTCCTAAAGACATAGCGATTGCTCTGAGCATCTGATCTTCTTCAGACATTTCCATATCTAGACTTTGCTGAAAAAAAAACAAAAAAAACAAACAATATAAACCTGAAGAATCACTGAATGATTTTTTAGTGTTATGGAAAAGGTTAAATATTCTGTTATAATAGAATTAAATTTTCACATATATTGCTTTAGTTTTGTTTTTGTTTTCTTTTTTTAATGTCAGAATGGGTTGAATGCTGCAGACCTGATATTTGAATAATGCTGAAGATGGTAGCTTCTGTCGTTGCCCACACAGAAACACATGCTACAGTGAATGAGACAGCTATGAGGTAGTGTGGTCAGCCACAATTATGTGACAAAACAGAATGAAAATACTAGGTTTCCAATTACTATTATTTCTAATTTAAGTTTTATCAACTTTTAATTTTCTTCTCCCAATCAACAAATCACGCCTTTGGAGTTTATCCGAATTCTGCTAGAAGGTAAGAGATTATCTTTTAGAGCCTTGCTGGCCAGACATGATGTGAACTAAAAACCAATATCCATCAAACCATTGTCAAACATGCTGTTGTGAGTTCAATCCCTACTAGATCTGAATTTGATCAACTTATCTGGGCTTTTTTTTTTTTAATACCAAACCCAGGTCAGCCTTGATAGGATTTGAACCCACACAGCTGAAAACTAAATTAGTTTCTTGTATTTATAAAACTAGAGCACGTTAGACCACCCAACGTATCAAATGTCTCTTCAGAGTTACGTAAATATTGAAAAACAAGCTGCATTCAACATCTCTAAGTAATACGTGTTGATTTGTCTATATCAAAAACAATACCTGCAAAATACTGGTTTTTCTATATCAAAACAACACTTCTACAATAATGTTTTGTCCACATCAACACTTGCAAAATGGAAAGAATAAGAAAGAATTGTTACTTACATTAGATATAAGAGAACTACTTACACCAGCAGTCATTGACGGTGGCATATTTGTAAGTATGTAATCAGTGGCCTGCTCTAAGGTCACAGTATGAAGTAATGACTCCATGGCATGTTCACGGCTGAAGCCCATATCTACCAGCTGAGAGAGAAAAAAAAAAACAAATAGAAAAAGAAAAAAAATAGATCAATCAAAACGAAGTATATATAATGACATATTAAAATAATTACGATTACTGAACAAAATAATGTTAAGAAAATTGCTCAAACAATTCTAAGAATATATAACTGCTCTAACTTAGCTTTGTAATTTGTATAAGAACAGCATCTGAACCATGGATTACACAACTAGTAAGTTCCCTCATCTCACAAACTATAACCATTCTTCTTTTGGCCTATCAAAAGGATTTCTACCAACTGTTGAAAGGAAATGTTGTCAGCTCTGACCTCAATGATCTTGGAGGGTTAGTGAACGATGTCGCGTTACAGTTCCTTCCTCCACACCTAACTAAAAGTAATTAGATTACAAAGATAAACTACCCCCTATATAATTATTGAGCCACCTGAGCAGTGCAAAGACTTCCTTTCAGAAGCACTCCTCATGCAACACTAATACGCATTCAACATCTTTAGAGCCTAACCTGCTGGCAATCTGCCTGAGATTCCACCAACTGTCTACTGCACACACACAATACCAAATTCCTACCACCTGAAATCAGCTGACATTTCTATCAGTTATTCCCAAAACAAATCAACCTACAACAAAAAACAAACAGTACAGACCTGTTGTAAATGATTCTGATTAACTTCTGGTTCTTCCCTTCTTCCTTTACCATCAACAGCGGAAGTAGAAGCAGCATTTTCAGTAGCTTCTTTTTCTTTTGCCAACTGCTCCTGGAGAAACAAAAGAAATTCTTCAATAAACCGGTCTTCCAACAGAAAGGAAGAAATTCAGATCCAAAATAAAAGCACAAATTCTCTCTTCAAGCTTCAGTCTTCAAAAGACCAGTTGAAGTACCATTTTAAATGTGCAAAATGAATCAATTATTTCCAATTTAATATTTTGTGCTAAATGATCTTGATTTTATGTAAACTATTCCAACTTATATCATTTTTAAATATTAACCATACAAGAAGTTCAATTGTCAAAACACATGCAAGTATATACACAAGTTCCCCCAAAATGGATTTGATAATGGCATAAATCAACCCTTTAACACTTAAACTAGCTGTATCCAATCATATATTCTACCATTTTATGTTCAAACCAGCCAGATCTAACCCATCACACCTACCCTACAATGTCATTCTAAAAATAATTACATAAAAATCTTGAAGCTATCAGATAACGCAAGATTAATTCACAACAATGTGAACAGAGAAAGGTTGCATTTGACAGATTAATCTGAATACTGAAGGATTAAAAAGTCAAAGACTTTCAAATAATTTTCTTTTGAAACCTTACCTTTATAATGCTTTCTCCTTTAATAATGTGGCACAAAATGGCCAACATAGATTCTGACATACGGCTGCCATAGGTTTTTAGGGGTTTTCTTCTCCAAAGATTCATCACAGCATTAAAAGCAGCCTAACAAATGGAAAATTAAAGCAAATTGAACATCAAGATTATCAGGTTTCCATCATCTGAAATTAGCTCCTTTATTATTGTTAATATAATTGTCAAAGATTAAATGAAAAGGGGAAACATTTACCTTTTGTGTTGTTATCAAATACTGGACAGGACTGAATGGAACGAACCCTGGTTGGCTGGATTTGGCAGGAAGGACATGTGGGGATTCAGTAACAGTTTTAGGGTTCACCATCTTTTCAACCAGCATTAACCAAGCATCAAGAAATTCTCCAGTTCCTTCTGCACATAGAATTGAGATGAATAATTGAAAACTCATTTCCCAAATGATTGGAGAAATTGGTAATATTTGAACACATTTGAAATACCTTACGGTATCAATAAAAGAACATTGTGTATCATCTGATATGCAATATTTTAAATCCAAAGAGCTTCAACAGAAAATTTCGTTCAAATCTTTAATAATCTAACATCCAGTTTGTATGAAGAAACTAGCTTCTTTTGATAAATTCTTTGTATTTAAACACGTGTTCTGAATGAGTCAATCTCCTTTTCTAATCTGATGGCAAGTAATTAATTCAAAATATTACATCAGAAATCTTTAGTTCTGAAGGCAAGAAAATCTTCCATTTTGACCAAAATAAAGGTCAAAATGTGTTAAATGCAAAAACATAAAAAGATAATTTTCAGTTATTGGATCATTGCAATAGTTTCCTGAAATCAACGGAACTAGCTACCAATTTCCAATGCAAGACTGAATGTGAATATGAAGTGTAACAATTCTCATATGAGTTCTTGCAATGTGTAATAATATAATAAAATTTGTTTCTTTTATCGAATATTAAAACTGAATTTTATTTTTAAGCGAAAACATACAACAAAATTACTGGAATAAAAAACCAATCCAGCAGCCATACAAAAAACCCTGATAATTCAAAAGAATACGGCTTACCTGGAAGGTCTGGGTGTTCAAGACCTTCAGAAGCAGGACACTTGCCTCTCATAGAAAGAGCCCAGTTGAAAGAACTGAAAAGACATTCAAGAGAAAACTATCTTGTAATGAGACTGACAGGAGGTGTTTATAATAAATAAATCAACTATGCGCACCACTACGAACCACCACACCACATAGAAGTCATGTCTTCAACCAGTGATCACAGGATCAATAGAAATAAATTAGTTCCTTCAGTGTTACAACAGTTATATATAGTTATTACAACAGTTTCACCTGGAATCAACTGAACAATTTTATGTTAATAAAGAAAAGTTATATCAGGTCGATTCTCTCAGTTTTGCAATTCTTAGATGGAAATTATTCAATGCCAAAGATTCTGGCATTGCATTTCAATCTTCTGTCATCATCATCGTTTAACATCCGCTTTCCATGCTGGCATGGGTTGGACAGTTTGGCTGAGGACTGGTAAAACCCGATGGCTACACCAGGCTCTAATCTGATTTGGCAGAGTTTCTACAGCTGGATGCCCTTCCTAACGCCAACCACTCCGAGAGTGTAGTGGGTGCTTTTTTACATGCCACTGGCACAGGGGCCAGTCATTAGTATTTTTCTTTTATTGCTAATTATGTTATTGGGAATAGCAAGAATGTCACATATTCCCACATCTCTTAAAGTCAAAGAACATTAGCATCGATGAAAATCAAAGCAACTGCCTATCACATTTTCAAAAACTGAACTAATTAAAACAATTTCATAAATACAGTTTCTTAAACTTTAAGCTTAAATTAATTTTAGAAGGGAAGACTATATAAAAAAAATTTAAAAAATTTGTACTTACTCAAAAAATGCTGCTTGTGCTCCTGAAGATAGAAATTTCTGCAACATTAAGTGATAGGGCAACTTTTTGTCATCAAATAGCATCGGAGAGAGGAAACCAACACAGCAAACGAGGAATGTTAACCTCAATTTAGGCACAGGAGAACTTGGAGGTGGTGTCCAACTGAAAGCATTAGCCAACAGTTTCATTAGGGCTTTCGCTACAGCCTGAGCAGCAGGAGTAGGATTGGTGGGCGTGGCTGGCATCTGGTGGCTGCGGCGCTGTCGCACAGGGGTCCCAACACACAACTTTACTAATAAACTGAACAGTTCGGCAAGGGCTCGACCGAGTCGAGAGGTCACCGATAACAATGGTTTCAGCTGTTTCACTTGAGCTTGTAAAGTTGGACACAATTTGGACTTCTTGGATTCCTTTTCTAAGCTGTTTACCTCATTTGTCTCCATTGGTGTTTCTTGGCTTTCGGAAGTAGTAAGGGATTCAAGAGCAGCACTCACTCCATTACTTCCCATTTCATCTGTGCTATGCTTGAGGCCAGCAGCAGTCATGCCCCCACTACCAGACGCAGAATTACCACCCTCAGATGTAGTCTTTTCATCCTTATCACCTTTGACATCTTTTGGCATTAGTTTCTCCAAGTCAGCTCGGCCAAATTCACAATCTGCAGGCAACATGTCTTCCGTGCAGAGAGCCAGTAACACTGTGCTCTCCCACACAAGAGAGCAATAAAGACGGCTAAGTCCAGTCAAGACTTGCAGCCCCAGTTCAGAACCCCAGTGACTCACTGAAATAGTTCGAATATCACTCTGGAAAGAAAAGAAGAAAGAAAACAATAAAAGAAGGCCATAAGACCAGAAAAACAAAATAAGGGCACAAAGTTGGCAAAATGGTGAAGATGGAGTAATTGATTAAATCAATCCCACTTTATCTTACATTCTCACAAATCCAAGACACATTACTTGTGAATTACTTAAAATTTTTTCTTAGTTGCAAAAACAAATCTTTAATGGACTTCTGCTTTGAATGAGGGGAGTTTAATTATAAAGGCAATCCAATTTGAAGAGAATGGAAACATACAAACCATGGATATTACAGAGGCTACAATATTAAAACTAACAAGAAGGGAAAGCACAAATTAGTGTTAGTCCTACCTGTCCCATTCGGCAGACATGAACAAACATCATCACGTATGCATGAGCAGCAGATAAGGAGTGTAATAGAGGTGTGGCTTGAGGGCAGTAGATAGCATCAGGAATGTTGGCAGCTAAGGCAAGTTCTCGAAGGAGGAGAGAACCACCTGGACGAGGCAATGGCTTGTGGAAGTTTTCTAAACTTTCTAATACTTCATTCAAACGAAGGAGACCTTGTTTCAACACTTGTGGCTCTCGTGATAAAGTCTGCAAAATTGAAATGAGAAAACATTGGAAATCAAAAACTTACTTCCATCTGAGCCACGCTAGCACAGAAAACGGGCATTAAATGAAACAAAGAAAGTTTCAATAACATGGGACCAAGAGCTGTCAACAGAAACTGCTGGTAAAAAGATTTTTTTTTTTTTAAAGATACTAAAGCACTAATTAATAATACTTACCAAGATGGATTTGCAGACACTAGCCACTGCCTGACATGCAGGGGATGTAGGAAAATCAATTGGGAGATTTGGAAGACCTAAAATTCCCATCAGAGGGGTGAGACCTTTCTGTGTAACAAATTCACGACAATGATCATCTGTTGTATTATTGCTGAGGATAGCTTCCACAAATTTCATCTGAAATAACATTTTAATATTCACTCGTTAAATAGATGGAAATTAAAGCAATAATTATTTTATTTTAATATGCTTGCTTTAAGCTTACAAATCCTGACGGCGGAACCCCAGTTTCTGAACAATATAACAATCCTTTAAGATTTACAAATACCACATAAGACAAAGAAATATACTTACTACATTCAAAATATAGTCTATGAGAGGGATTGCAAGTCTTTCTTGGGAATTTCTAAAAATGAAAAGAGAAATTCAATATGAAAAACAAGCTAGATAAGAGAGAGGTGGAGAGAGAGAGGTGGAGAGAGAGAGAGAGAGAGAGAAAGAGAGAGAGAAAGAGAAAGAGATAGAGAGAAAGAGAGAAAGAAAGAGAGGGAGAAAGAACAAACTTAATACTGGTAATGAAATTTTCACGCCATAGTTTCACAATAGGCAGTTAACAACATACACTTGACTAAATTCAGCCTTCTGGTGCAAACCCAATCATTTACCACTTTATTAATATAGTTTTAAATTAAAAATTATCCAACGGCTTTCTACTGTTTTATTCTTTTACTCGCTTCAGTCATGTGACTGCGGCTATGTTGGAGCAATCCCATTAAAGGGGTTTTTTTTTTTTTTCAGTCAAAGAAATCAATCCTAGGACATTCTTTGTAAGCCTAGTACTTATTCTATCGGTCTCGTTTGCCAAACAGCTAAGTTATGGTGCCATGCAGTAACATACTTGCAAACATTTTAATTGCATAACCAATGCCTGCATCCAAGTCATTAATTCAAAACCAGTAAACTTTAATTAAAAAAAAAAATAATAAATTTAACTCACTGTGCCTGTTCAGAAGCTAAGAGCTGCTTTGCACCACTACTTTGACTTGCAGTGCTTGCCATATCATCATCGTCTTCATCCTCATCTGAAGAGCCACCGCCATCAGGCGGTTGAGGTGATCGAGGCGAAGCATTCTGCGATTGCTCAGCTTTTGGTTGGGGTTTTTGACACATATACTTCATATCTCGGCCCATTGCACAAACTTCTTCTAATAGCTGAAAGTAAAACAAACACAATTCCAGTAGAAATTTATTTTATACCAGGCACTCAATAATAAATTTCGAGATTTCACAATTGATACTTGACTAGCATAATAATTAATTCATTAAGGAAAATAACGTATTATTCAAGTATGACAAACCTTTATGGTAGCTTTGGTGGCATCTGTTCTCAAAGAAGGCTGATGTCGCATTAATTCATCCATAGCATTGCCCAAATTACTGGCAGTATCTCCTGAAATACACATTTACCATATTTATTGACCGGATCGTATACAGAAATATTCATAATGTCCCTAAAAGACGGTGATATCATGCTACACACAGCTACATATACACAGGTCTCAATAATGTAGGGATATAGGGGAAATTGGTAATCAGAACAATCAAGAAATATTTACCAAATGGATCAGAACTTCTGCGGCGCCGCATTGCTGGTAGATAGTCTTGAGAAAGAAGAACTTTAAATAGTCTGTCAAATGGCCGACACTGAACAAAAGCCTCGAGGCCTCTTGCATTCAGGCAAAGTGCACTAAAAACGTTTGGTAAAGCTGCAAGAACTTCACGTGTTGCTGGGACCTGCAACAGACAAATTATTTACAAGACTCTTGTGAAAAAGTAAATAGTGCAAAAAGAGGAAGAAAAGAAAAAAAAAAGTTAGCTAGGTTTCAAAGAATGGACATAAATCTGAAGAATTTTGGTAGAACTTAGCAGCATCAGCCACAAGATCAGTAGCAAAATAAATATTCTAGAATGGTTCTACAAGATTTTGAGAAATTTTGAACCACACACACAGAGAAACAAGGAAAGGTAAAAGAAAAAGTTAATTCAAATATTCTTCATAACAACAACCACAGCAATAAAATGCCTGAAAAATCTTACATCTTTGGTCAAGAGAGCATGAAGAACAACATCAGTTAGGCCATTGTCTTGGAGAGATGACAGCAAGGACGGTTCTTGAAACACAAACACTGTGACAACATCAGTAGCTAAGAAAGAAAATAGAAACATTATTAGAGGCTACCTTGGTGCTATTTAACAGACATTCGGTAAAGAGGAGATTTAACCCAAGAACTAAACAGGAATCAGCCAAATGCTACTCACCTAACAAAAATAAAGATGGTCCGTAATATTCAGCATTGCTTATAATATGCTTGAGAGACTGTGGTAAAGAACCATCCATTACTGAAAATGAAAAGAGACGCAAGAAAGTGAAACGAGATGCAAGAAAGTGAAAGTGAAACAAATATCTTAATTTTTTGGGGTTTTTGTAAAATTTATTTACAAATTAAAGAGCAGATGTTTTATGATATTCCACTATTTAGGGATTCTTTCATCAGCATTACATAAGCATGGATGGCTGAAGAGGTCCAATAAGACTGGAGTACTCCTAAAGTTCATTTAACGTCCATCTTCCATGCTGGCATGGGTTGAATGGTTTGACAGGAGCTGGCAAGATGGAGGGCTGCACCAGGCCTCATTTGCCTGTTTCGGTATGGATTCTATGGCTGGATGCCCTTCCTATAGTATTTGCCGAAATGATTACATTCATATTAGACTTACATGTTCATGAGCAGGCTGTTTGGTCGATCAGATCAACTGCAACCCTCATTGTTGTAACCAATGAAGTTGTCAGTGAGACATCGTTAGCCCATCGAGTTAAAAGTGTTGAGGGATCAAATAGTACAAGGAAGGATATTTGTAAATTTAACTGAATCTTGAAATATTGCAGGTAAATATGGACAAAAAAAAAAAAAAAGCCATTATTAAACTTACAATGCCTGATGCTTTCTGAAAAGGAGCTATCTGGAATAGCTTTCTTCAAAAAATTTAACATAGATTTTAATAATGCAGCTCTTTGTGGGAAACATTGCACGCCTGGAAGAAAGAGAAAATAATTGCATCTCTGAGAATTAAGAAGTTAACAATTAGAAGGGCATTCAGCAGGAAAAATAAACAAAACAGAAAACAAATTTACTCCATGAACAATTTCTCCACCGAAGCAAGGAAGTAAAATGTTAAAATTCTAAAAAATGGCCCCAAATTTTTCTTCAATTATTTCAATACTAACAAGTAGAAACTTAATTTTGAAAGTCCAAATTATTTCCAATATTCTTTAGTTAGAAATTCTTAAACTCACCTGGCTTATCCACTTTTAATTCATTGATATCTACTTTGGGTAAAGCATCAGAAGTGGAAGCTTCTACTCCATCCTGTCGGATGTTATCAGTTTCCATAGCTGATGGGGAATCAGGATTCACATCCATTGAGTTGTCATGGGATTTGGCTGGTCTGATTACAAAAGGCTGTTCTTTTCTGCAGACATTGACTTCATGCTGAATTATATACACCCAAGAATTAGCTTCATTGCAATGGTACCATTTTCTTAAACTGAGTTTTGTTTACACTTATACGTATTTTTAAAGGGTTGCAATTATTATTAAAGAAAATACACACTTCAGAATCTTGCTTTCATTTATAAAAACGAAATTCAACTAACTGTTGAAAAACTGCTTTTGTAGCATTACTAATTATTTACTTTCAAAATTTCATTTTACTGCCAAAATTAAATTGAACCCAAAGTCCAAAACCGTTCTTTGATTGACCTAAACACAATGTTCACAAATATATTACAAAATCTCTAATGGCTAAAAGATTTTATCAAGAGTGGTGGAGGTGTGATTTTCTCTAGAAATCCCCAAACACATTCTAAGTGTATTTTTTACCAACTTGAAATTTTACACATTTCGAAGAATAAAACTAAAACTATCAATAAACAAGAGACAAAGGAACCAATTTATGACAAATACCTCAAGTCTGTTTAAGAATGCATTTAAGCCACCATGTCCTTGGAAAGCAGCCATATCCATATTTGTGATGAGATCAACAACTCTAACAGCACGGGTTACAAACTGAAATGGAAATTTGGGAGATCAATACATGGAAGACAATAGCCTCATACATACAAACTTGCACATGTGTACATAGGTATGTACATGTGTGCACATAAAACATGCACAGAAATAGAACAGAAGTTACGATTACATTGCAAGCAGCTTGATCGTCAGTTTTCTATTTAAATGTTTTCCAAACTCTTGAAGGTATTTTTATTGTTATAACAACCAAGATTTTGCTTTTTTTTTTTTAATTATTGATTTCATTTATTTCTTTGCCCACCAGCAGCTTGCTAAAAAGTATCTTCAGAATACAATTATCAAAAAAATGTGTTATTTACACTATATTTTACACCAACAATTAATTGCTACTTACAGTGATATGCTCCTGGCCCTCACCATACCAATTAATGACTTTTAATAAAGATTCCATCATTCCACAAGAAACTAGGGCCTCACCTCCTGTAAATTGAAGGGAAAGGAAAGACATTATTACATGAAAGTAATCGACAAACGATTATGTTTTAGAAATTTAATCTGTTTTCTCAAACAGAGAGGTCTTTCACTTAGAAATTAAATATTTTTACATATTGGTATAGACTGAACAGTTTTACAAATCTACCTTAAAAATATTACTGAAATAATAAAATGCAAACTCACCACTCTCATAACTGGCAAGGTGATAAAGAAAAGAAAACAACGCGGTAGCAAATAGTTGAGGGAAGGGAGTCATGTTAGGATCTGAAAGAAAAAAAATAATAAAACCATATTTTAAAAAATTCATTTCATCCTTCATTTCAATATTATCACTTTAGAAGTGAATATGTACAACAGCACCAAGAATAAAAGAATACAACAAAATATTGAAGCAAATAGATAAGGAATACAGAGCAAAACTCATTTAATTTTGCTCTGAATATAAACAATTACAGTCACCCTCTTAAAAGCAAAGCCTCTCTGCATTTTATTTTGACAGGGTTTACAACCAATTTAGGTAGCAGCATTTTATTGGGGCCTCATGATAATAGGCAGTAAGGCTGTAAAATATTCTGGTCCAATATTACCATACCAACAAACTATTAAATTGTAGCTACAAAGCTAAACCATTGGCTACTATTTCTCTCTCTTGCCTTTTGTGTTTTTTTTTAAGGCAGGCAACACTAATTTCTAATCTTTGTAGTCACCAGGATTGATCTCCAGTAAACAAGAAGTCTGTATCATAAAACCCTACAACGATGGCATGGTTGCTCTTGATGAAATTTGAACTCAAAACAGTCAAGAATCAAGTTTTGCAATCAATTGTCCAATACTGTGAACAATAGGCACTTCTTGTCAGTAAGAGGTGATGGTAATTTTAGCAGAAGAATGATGCTGCAAGTATATCACAGTCATTTATTTATTTATTAAGACTGAAGAGGGGTTAACATGAAGTTGACAAAACAAAGAACTGAACTCAGAACAAAGAAAAATGAAAAACAAAAGTACCGTCTGTCAGAACAATACAAGACATAAGAAAAAGATCAGCTACATACCTATCATGCGTTGGATACAATTTCTCACCAATACTGGCAAGAAGCCATGATATAGAGACGCGCCAGTAGCATCTATTATTGCATTCAATCTAGGGAAGAAAAAAGTGTTGTTTTGATTATGTAGGCAACTTAGAGTAACAATGCCCATTTCTTGGGCCAAGAAAGACTAATAACGAAAGTAATTTCAAAAGGAGCCTGGAGCATGGAAGGCAGACATTTATTTAAACGATGACGACAATGAATTTATAAGCATCCAAAGTAAAAAAAAAACATTTCTGTTAGGAACAAAAGAGTAAAGAATATAAGATGGAGGAAAAGAAGCTTACTTTGGGTTTCTTTCTAAATGTATTATTGATGTTAGAGTCCGTAACGCAGCAGCCTTGATATCCTGCAAAAAAAAACAAAGAAACAACCAAACAATTAAGTAAGTTACATATCTTAAGATAATTAATTGAATTAGTTTTTCACAGATTCAACACAAAGAAAAGGAAAATGCTGACATTTTAATTTTTAATGTTGAATGCCTTTTACTTCTACCAGATTGAGAACAAAAGACATTTTCCCAAGAAAACAATATTTAAATCAATAAAAAGATAAAGTATACAAGAATCCTCATTCCTAAATGGCAATCACAGAAAAGACCTTTGAGCAGAGAGGAAAGAACAAACTTCAAGCCTTTTTAACTCTCAGTCCTCTCACATTTTCCCCCCATTACAACCCCATAAACCCAGATATCTTAAAATTCTGCACTCTCAGCATTCTCACCCACATCTGTCCCACTCCAATGTCCTCCAGGACCATATCATTCCTTCTGTGCACCACCAAACAGTGCTCACCTGTAGCATGTCGTTGTGAATGGTGAACAGAAGTATTTAAACGAGAGAGCAAAATGACGAATGTAATACACTACTCACCACAATATCCATATCTTTTAATTCAATTATATCAACCAGTTCTTCAATAAGACCAGGATATAGCAAGGCATTCATGTTGTCTTGAATGGCATTAGAATATACTGGAAAGAAAAAAAAATTCTAACGTTAAATACAAACCAAAATACGCAACTTTTATATTTTAAAATAAAATAGAGCAGAATAAAGAATAAAGAAAATGCCATAGAGACAAATATTTGTGTGCCTGCAGGAATATACAATGATTATAAATTTTGTTAAATTCTTTAGTCTTGTGTCTTGAAATGGAAACTGAACTCACCAAGTACTGATAATGCCTGAAGTCTGGCCTGCACACACTGTATTCTAGCTTCATATTTGGAGAACAAATAAGCTAATCTAATATGAGTATATAGAAGCATCTGAAAATATAAAAAAAATAAAAACAACATGAAAGATATAATCATCAACATCGTTGTCGTTTAACGTCTGCTTTCCATGCTGGCATGGGTTGGATGGTTTGACTGAAGGCTGGTGAGCCAGAGGCTGCACCAGGCTCAATCCGATCTGGCAAAGTTTCTACAGCTGGATGCCCTTCGTAACACCAACCACTCCGAGAGTGTAGTGGGTGCTTTTACGTGCCACCAGCCCAACGGCCAGTCAGGTGGTTCTGGCAACGGCCACACTCAAAAGGTGTTTTTTTTTTTTTATGTGCCACCTACATGGGAGCCAGTCAGGCGGCACTGGCAATGATCACACTTGAATGTTGTCTTTCACATGTCACTAGCACGTGTGTCGGTAAGGCGACGCTGGCAACGAGCACGTTCGAATGGCGCTTTTTACATGCCACCAGCATGGGAGCCAATCCGCGGCCCTGGCAAAGATTATGCTTGGATGTGCTTTTAATGTTCCACTGGCACAAGTGCCAATCAGGCAGTATTCTCATCGGCCACATTAGCAATAGCTAAAAGCAAAAACTATAGGCGTGCAACACTAACAACTGTTCCAACATATAAACCATCCTATAGGTACAAGTATGGTTTTTTTTTTTGCTTTTATTTACAATAAAAATATTGTACAAGAAGAGAGATATTTTATAGCTCACCTGTCGGTCCTCTGGGATGCTGAAACTGTTAATTAACTCTTCCATTATTTCAGATGGCACCTTTCCACACTTGTCTACACTTTCCATATGAATGCAGGTTATGACATTGGCAGAACCCTTTACAGAAAGAAAAAACAAGTACAATTATGAATGATTAAAACACAAATATAAGGAAAGGTATCCAGGGATGGATGCCTTTCTTTACACCATCCACTTTACTAAAGGTACTGGGTACAGTTTCTTGTGACACCAGCCCCACAGAAATTGTCTGGTCCCTAGCAAGACTAAAGAATCCTCATGTTCGCCAATCTTTTGCCTCACCAGCACCAGAATGTCGTCTTGTGCCTGAAAAAGACTCAGCAGTCTTTGTTCTCTGCACTGTTCCATGTCTGCACCCTTCTTTCCCAACACAACTGAGTTGGAAGGGAGCCAGAGCGAGAGGGAGATAGAGGGAGTGGGGTGAGAGTCTGATGAATAACAATGAAGACAGAGAGAAACAGTCAGCAAAAAAAGAAGAGTGACAGATGAGAGTTGCAGACGGATGGATCCTAAGCAATAGCATTCCATATACACACAGAGGTCTGGTGGAACAAACAAAGGAAAGAGCACTCAATACATACGCATGTGCTGATATATGTACACACAGACACAAATAGACACAAGCATATTCACAAATGCACACACACGCACACACAAGTGCGTGTGTATAAATTACATTATGTCACTCTTACATCCACCTTTCCAAACTGTGCAGGTTGATAACTAGAGGTTTCAAACTAATGGAACGGAATAGTGTACCTTTTTCCCACTTTTTTCATCTTTGTTCTCGGCATAGAATTCAAAATGGAGTGTAGTAGCACTGGGAGAAAAATTCTGCAATTAGAAGTAAATTCAATGATATTGCTATGAACACAAAAGCGAGATACTAATAAAGATAGGCTTTCAAAGACTATAGAAAAGATGACCCCTTTCACTAGAGGAAAGATTGAAGAACGAGGAAGGGGAGGAGAAAGAAGAGTCCCATGTCTTGAAGAATACCCAAAAATCTAAATATTAACTTCAAAAAAGCATTATTAAAACACCTTCACAATACATTTTCAGAAATGCAAGAACGGAGATAACATCCAATGAATGTACCAGTTGGCTTATAAACAACTTCCACGCTACAATTGTTTTCAACCCAGCACACGATCTCAGATCATGTCACTTGCTATGCATGTACATCTCCGTAAATTTGTATATATATATATACATTATATATATATATATATATATATATATATATATATATATATATATATATATATATATATATATATATATATAAACACCTCTGGTAGTGGAGCATGTAGACATGATTTCACCACTGTATTGCAGCCAATGGTTAAAACTCACTAGGCAAATACTGGGGCTTGATTATTTCAACAACAATACTTAATCTCCCACAGAATTTACAGCTATGCCTATGTCACAATAGAGTCATCGTGTGAATGCATGTCCACTTCTGTTACAGTTATTGTTGTTACTTCAACTTGGAATACAATCTACCCTTTATTACAGTCAGTAGTTATACATATTGCCAAACAAACAAATATAAAAATTAAAGTCAGCATTTTTAAAGTGCATGTATAATACGTTAGGCAGATATCTGCATCTTATGCAAAATTAAAATTAAAAGATGTCCCTCATATTCGTAAACATTAACAGGAATGTATGGAGGAATGTGTATTAAATCAATGTCTGAGAAT
Organism: Octopus bimaculoides; assembly: GCF_046866305.1. Taxonomy (NCBI): domain Eukaryota; kingdom Metazoa; phylum Mollusca; class Cephalopoda; order Octopoda; family Octopodidae; genus Octopus; species Octopus bimaculoides. The sequence continues at coordinate 35,186,162 of NC_142950.1, read as the reverse complement.
ATACACAACCAGAGTAACTGGTTTGACAATGAGATCTCCTTTTGTTATTCATCGTGAGATGAGAGAATATGAAAACACTTTACCATCACCCTATCTCAACCTACATTAGGGTAATGGACATTTTATGTAAATATGCTACACTTCACTAATAACTAGGGCTTTATATATATATATATATATATATATATATATATATATATATATATTTATATTTATATATATATATATATATATATATATGTATATATATATATATATATATATATTTATATATATATATATATTTATATATATATATATGTATATATATATATATATAGTTTTGTTTACTAAAAATTTAGAAAAACACTCAGTAAACGAAGTAACCATATACTAATTCTAACCTATTATTCAACATTAGGTATTTAAAACTTACAATTCACATCAAACAAAGAATATGTCTACAGCTTAAAAACAAAGCCGTCTTCTTCATTTTTTTTTTTTTTTTTTTTTTGAGGTTTTCTTTTTGTATTTTAATGTATAAAATTTACTGAGGTTCCATTCGGCTAAAGATTTTGATTATGTCTTCAATTTTGTCCCATAATCAATGTTTACAGCCTCGTATTCAAACACAATGATATTGTAGAAATTATTTTCACACAACTCACTGACGCAGCAAATCTACTTTAAAACTTATTTTCAGCCTGGACCAACAAAGTAGTTGGTGTTAACACCGACCTTCGTTTGAAGACTGAAAAGTAGTACTAACAAATTACTTTACGTAATGCAATGATAAACTAATGGAGAATTTGAACTGGTCTTTAGGAAAAGACAAGATTCAAAAAGAAAAAAAAAAAGGTATAAAAATTGCATTTAACATTAATTTTGCAGAAATAAAACTTACGGAAACAGGTATATTTTTACAACACTCAGCAAGACCAAAGCCATTTTCTTTTCCACCCCAACTCTGCAAGAAGAGAATTTAAAATTTATGGTATTTTGTCAATTGTGAATATTTAGTTTTATAAACAATTTTCTTTTTTTTTTTTTTTTTTTTTTCAGAAACAACTTTACAATGTAAACAGAGAATTTAACAACATAAGTAAATAGTTGATAACTTAGCTTCCTCAAAAGTTAATAGCAATATATATTTTCCAGATCATATTTTCACCCTAGTCCAAACCCTTTTGTTACCATATTTCTGTAGATTTTCTCTGTGTCTCTTTCAATTTTAAATATAACAAAGAATTTAGTCAAATAATTTAGTTAATTTCACAGTGAAAGGGTTGATAGTTCTCGTGATTTACCTTACTGCCAAGCAACCAAGAAATGAGGATTGGCTGAAATAAGATTTTGTATTCTGTAAGGTCTTCTCAGAATTAAGGAATTTCTGACAGTTTAACCCTTTAGCATTCAGATTACCCTATCAAATGTAATACATATTCATTCACATTGTTTTGAATTAATCATGCATTATCTCACACCTTCAAGATTTCAATGATGTGGTTGCTTATTTTTAGAATGACATTGTAGGGTAGGCATGAAAGGTTGGATTTGGATGGTTTAAGCATAAAAAGATGTAGAATATTTTGAGCCAGATATGGCTGGTTTGAAAGCTAAAGGATTAAACTGTATACATCAGATGCCTGAATTATTAAACAATGTTTGCATAAATATACAAAGACAACATATGAGAATACGAAGATGTTTTCACTAAAACATTTCCTCCTGTTCGAACAATTTTATTTCCTTACCTCAGCCAAGTGTGTAAGTCTAGATATGAGACTTTGCTTCTTCTCCACACCCAACCTGGTAATGAAGTTGGAACGTTTTCTACAAAAAACAAATGAGAAGAAAAAGAGAAAAACAATGAGAAAAACGAATCGTTTCTATTACAATTGATCTCATTGCAAATCAATATATACCTGGTGCAGCTCTCCCAGCTTACCAGTTTTCAGTCAAACCGTCCAACCCATACCAGCATGGAAAGCAGATGTTAAATGAAAATAATGAATGATGAAATATTTACAAATATTTTAAAAATGAGATTTCGGCTCAAGCTGGGATGCTCGCTATTATTGTGTTTCGTGGATCTCCAGCCATATTATCCAATGTTGTAAGAATATGTTTTGAAGAGGAAGAGGAATGTTTTGAGGGAAGAGGAATGCAAGGGTTGGCAGCAAAGTTTACTCACCCAAAAACATACAGCAGATTAAGCACAGCAAGGACCACTGTCATATCACATGACGAGAGTAGTATGGTTAAATACTCCGTCGAATTGTACAGGTGTCGGGAGAAGCTGTGTTCTATGAGTAGGGCTGTAAACTGTAGCACCTGGAGTAGCAGGTCCTTCAGCTAAACAAAAATAAAAGCAAAAAAAAAAAAATTTAAATAAAATAAAACAAAAACATTTTTTTATTATTTATTTAATATGCATGAAGAAATTATTAGCAATAACATATTGCCAAAGACGATGTTTTGGATTCCCTGACTATATTCCGAGCAATATTAATATTTATTAGGATCTCTTAGAGTAAAAACCACTTTTCTTGTTATTGGCATAAAAAATATTCAGCTGGAGGAAGGAGCCAAAAAGGTGAAAGCCCCATTTTACATGAAAACTTAATATTCCTATTTCGGTGTAACAACTGAATTACGAAGGTTAGCAAACTTTTCCCTCCTACCCATTTCAAATTCAACAACCTGGATACTCCCACTCCCCACTCCCTCCACTGAAACTGAGTTCCCTGGGACAATGCAAATTCTCTATTGACAACCCCCTTGTTCTTAACACCCTCTGTGCAAAGATGTAGAGCCAACAGCAACCTGTAAAAATGGATACAGAGTAGAAAGAATTCTGTAAGCTATAGTAGGGACAATCTCTCTAGTTCTTGCAAACTTCAGAATAATTAAACCCCCTCATTACATGGAGAGATGTGGCCTTCCCCACAGTGAAGGTAACACATCTAGGAGACCAGTAATCTTGAAGAAAGAATAATATAAGCTGAAGGAAACCGAATGGAAACAAACATGGAGGGTCGTTAGGCCAGAACGCGACATACACATACACGGTTTTCTTTCGGTTTCCTTCTACCAAACCCGCTCACAAGCTTTGGTTGGTCAAGAAAGACCAAGCACAAGGTATCATACAGTGGGACTGAACTTGAAACCACATGGTTTACAAGCAAACTTCATAGCCACACATGCACAAGGTTTCAATATACATTTTAAAAGAATTTTCCCATGAGTGACACACTTACCTTCTCATTGCCCAAAACATCACAAGCAAATGTCCATTTGTTGGAAGAATGGCTCTGGCATGCTTTCTCCAAGATTTCATCAAATTTATCCAAAACATCTACCCAATGGTAGAGTTCACACTGTAAAATAAAACAACAGTTAATCGAAAACAGAAAAAAACTTATAAATCTGTATTTACTGGTTAGATTAACTCTTTCCAGACTATATAGACAAAACATACTGCAGCATGTTTCAATTAATTCTAAAAATAATCCTTATAATAATGACAACCTAACATGGTCAGCTAACAACATCTTGGTGTGTTTAGTGCAGTCCAGTTTTGCTACAAACATTCACACTTAGCTCTGATCAATATCCTGACATGTTGCAGTTGCTGGTTACTGTAGTAAGCCGTGAACTGTTGTGTCTGCTTTCCTTTAACCCATTGAACTCGGATGACAACCCACCGCTATGATTAACAGACACTGTAACCATTGTTAGCCCACATTGTTGGGCCATATGTAACTTTGGCTCAAACTGTAAAATGACCACAGAGTCTGTTTCGTTTTTCTAATGCTATCATGAATTAATACATTACAGACGCAATATTTTACAGCTGGATACTCTTTGTTGCTAACTGTTAGCAGGTTTTTATGTATTATTTATTATTTTTTTTTTTTTGGAAGTAAGGACCAGGAGGCGACACCAGGCTCCAATCAGATTTGGCAGAGTTTCTACAGCTGGATGCTCTTCCTAACGCCAACCACTCCGAGAGTGTAGTGGGTGCTTTTATGCGCCACCGGCACGAGGGCCAGTCAGGTGGTACTGGCAACAGCCATGCTCAAAATGGTGTATTTTACGTGCCACCTGCACAGGAGCCAGTCCAGCGGCACTGGCAACAATCTCACTCAAATGTTTTTACACATGCCACTGGCACACATAAATATATTATTGCAACCAATCATACTACATGGCTAACTTTCCCAATATTCAATGTAGTCTTTTTTTTTTTGTTTTAACTCTTTGCATTTAAACTGGCCACACCAGGCTCAAATATTGTTTTATGTTCAAACCAGACAGATTTGGTCTCTCACAAATTTACCTTACAATGTCAATCACATTGCCAAGATCTTGAAGTCACAAAATAATGCACGATTAATTCAAAACATTATGAATAAATAAGCATTGCATTTAAGAGAGTATTCTGAATGCTAAGAGGTTAAACAGTTGGTTCTTTATTATATGTTGCTTTTTTTTTTCAATCACTTTTTTTGCTTTATTCAACTATTTCTTGTTTACAGTATTTACACCATATTTATTGCTTAAATTATACAGAAATTGACAAAACTGAAGTGTTTATCCCCAAAATAATATCTGTTTGTAAAGGGGGGGGGGGTAGATAACAACATTCTGTCATTCAACTTTACATTGAAAGTCTAACGATATCAAAACAAACAAGAAAAAAAATTAAGCAAAATATAAAAGATCTTACCTTCCCATAAGTCCATGACTTTATATGGGTCAACTCACTGAATAGTTCATCTTCAGAACAATTCTTTAATCTTTCAATCAGTGCCTTACAGTCAGCAGGCTGAAAAAAAAGAAAGATTAATTTTCACATATAAAGTTAGAATGGCCAGAGCATTATTAGGTCTACATCTCAAAAGGGTTGAAATTCTATATTCTTATCTACACACAGACTTTTGTTATACACAAAATTAAAAGAAGGCAAAGGAACAGGAAATTATGCAATGACCTTCATTAGCTTACAGCTGTTTCTGCTGTAAGATGCAGTGCACACAAAGCTGAGTGACTGTGCATCATGAGGAAGCTATAAGGTGACGCACAAGTGTCCAGCACCGAGTGCACTGCATCTAATAGCTGAAACAGTTGTTAGCTAATGAAGTTCACTGCATAATTTCCTGTTCCTTTGACACTTGTTTAATTTCATATTATGCTCTGTACTCAATGCTTTATTCTGAAGCTTAAGTAAATTGTGTTTTAGCACCAGATTATTAGAATTGCTATACCTAAGTAAAATATGAAAATATATATCAAAACCAAAAGACATTTGTGTAGAGTTGAAATGCTAAGGTATCCAATGAAATAATGTACAGAAATGTCATATCTTTAAAGAAAAATTGTTTTTTTTTGTTTGTTTTCAAACTATTACAGTTTGAATAAATTTAAAAATAAAAATCTAATTTTGTCATTTGAAAACCTGTGTTTATCATTGGTTCTAGAGCAAACAACAAAATGAAGTATGAAAGCAAAGGATGTCAAAAGCCAATACGAAAATTTAATATTCATTTGTGCAGCCAAGAAAATATTTGACAGCAACAGACCATAAGGCAAAATAGTAATGGAAACCAGACTTATTGTCAAAATGGACTTACAGAATGAAATGTATTTATTGATTTTTTGTTTTTTCTACGAATATTAAAAGCAAGTGTTTAGTCTTTAACCAAAAATATCTTTGGTCAATGAAAATTTGATCAGCTCATGGCTGAGACTGTTTCCTTCAAGTTAATCGAATCTACCTTCTTCCTCTTTTGAAGGGTAGCTTTCAATAGCTCAATACGTATACAAGTCACAAAGATTAGCTGCAGACTCTACATGGATGAATGTTGAATAAAAAGTAAAAGGTCATAAGGGTAAATGAAACTCATAGAAATCAAACAGAAAGCTGGTAATATAACTGGAGCTTCCTAATAACATATATATCATTAAACATACACAATTACTAAGGAGCTACTAACAGTCTCATGCATTAAATTGTTTCTACATTAAATTGTAGACTATACAACATGCTATGTAGGTACAAGAATTCTTTCAAGCTCAGTTCATAATGCTACATGTAATTAAAAACCAGGATGCTTCATGATAAGAAAAACAAACAAACAAACAAAAAAGGCAGCTCTTTTGTAATTGTGTACATTAAATGATTTTTATCTCTTGCTGGATGAAGTACTTTTTTATCGAGTAAAACTCTGTGTGTGTGTGTGTGTGTGTAGTAAATGATGATATGAATAGTGAACTGCTAGAATCAAAATGACTTGCATAATTATTTTTAATACATTCTGGCAGATTTGAATGTGAATGTGCTGGAATCTATTAAGACTATGAAATCATTGCATGTGTGTGTATGTGCACGTGCACACACACACACACAGCTACTTGATGTTTATGCATTCTGTGGATGCCTAAAAGAACAACTGGGCACCATTTCTCATTCACACACAAGATACACTTCGTTGTTTAAATTCAAACAAGTGGTGAAATCAATGACAAAGAAATAAAACTAAACAACAGGAAACATCAATTTCCTAACTACAACTTTATATAACTGTGAATGCATTAAAATATTTTTTTACAACAGACCAAAATTTAAGAAAATAAAAGTTGGGCAAATAAAGCTACAACAACAATTACAACAAATCACTGGAATAAATTTAACCCTTTTGTTACCATATTTCTGTTGAAATACACTGCCTTCATTTCAATTCATTTTGAAAGTAATGTTAAATTTAATAAAATAACTCATTATTAATCTGGTGTTTGGAACAAGATTATTTAAAAACAAAAAATTTGTACCATAAAACCAGGAGCATTTTCAAGCAGGTTGGTATCAAAAAAAACTTCAGCCAGTCATCATCATCATCATCATCATCGTTTAACGTCCGCTTTCCATGCTAGCATGGGTTGGACGATTTGACTGAGGACTGGTGAAACAGGATGGCAACACCAGGCTCCAGTCTGATTTGGCAGAGTTTCTACAGCTGGATGCCCTTCCTAACGCCAACCACTCAGAGAGTGTAGTGGGTGCTTTTACGTGTCACCCGCACGAAAACGGCCACGCTCGAAATGGTGTCTTTTATGTGCCACCCGCACAAGCCAGTCCAGGGGCACTGGCAACGATCTCGCTCGAAAATCCTACAGGAGCCAGTCAGGCGGTACTGGCAACGGCCACGCTCAAAATGGTGCATCTCATGTGCCACCCGCACAAGAACCAGTCCAGGGGCACTGGCAACGATCTTACTTGGCTTGCCGGGTCTTCTCACGCACAGCCCATTTCCAAAGGTCTTGGTCCGTAGTCATCGCCTCGGTGAGGCCCAATGTACGAAGGTCTTGCCTCACCACCTCAGCCCAGGTCTTCCTGGGCCTACCTCTTCCACGGGTTCCCTCAACTGTTAGGGTGTGGCACTTTTTCACGCAGCTATCCTCCTCCATTCTCACCACATGTCCATACCAGCGCAATCGTCTCTCTTGCACGCCACAACTGATGCTTCTAATGTTCAGCTTTTCTCTCAAGATACTTACACTCTGACGGGTATTCACATTGACATTACACATCCAACGGAGCATACTGGCTTCATTCCTTGCGAGCTTACGTATGTCCTCAGCAGTTACAGCCCATGTTTCACTGCCATGTAGCATGGTTGTTCGTACGCATGCGTCATACAGTCTGCCTTTTACTCTGAGTGAGAGTCCCTTTGTCGCCAGCAGGGGTAAGAGCTCTCTAAACTTTGCCCAGGCTATTCTTATTCTAGCAGCTACACTTTCAGCGCACCCACCCCCACTACTAACTTGGTTGCCCAGATAGCGGAAGCTATCGACTACCTCTAGTTTTTCACCCTGGAATGAGATAGAAGTTGTTTCCTGTTTGTTTGCAGTCTTTATTGCACCTGAACATCTGCCACAAACAAAAACTAACTTGCTAGTTAACCTGCCTTTGATGTTGCTGCACCTCTTATGTGTCCATAGCTTGCACCGGGTACATCTTATAGAGTTACTACCTACTCCTTTTCTACATACTGAGCAGGGCCATCTACCTGAAGGGGTTTGTGTTTTATCTACCTTCCTACTTATTAGGATTTTGGTTTTAGCTAGGTTGACTCTAAGGCCCTTCAATTCTAGACCTTGCTTCCACACCTGAAACTTCTCCTCTAGTTCTGATAGTGACTCCGCAATTAGGGCAAGGTCATCAGCATAGAGGAGCTCCCAGGGGCAACCTGTCTTGAACTCCTCTGTGATTGCCTGGAGGACTATGGTAAATAATAGGGGGCTGAGGACGGAACCTTGGTGGACCCCTACCTCTACCCGGAATTCATTGCTGTACTCATTTCCAACCCTCACCTTACTGGCAGCATCTCTGTACATGGCTCGCACAGCTCTCACTAACCATTCTTCTATCCCAAGTTTCCTCATTGACCACCAGATAAGGGATCGGGGGACCCTGTCAAAGGCTTTCTCCATGTCAACGAAAGCCAGGTACAGAGGTTTATCCTTAGCTAGGTATTTCTCCTGCAACTGTCTCACTAGAAATAAGGCATCAGTAGTGCTTTTACCTGGCACGAACCCAAACTGCATCTCATCTAAATTGATTCGCTCCCTAATTAGTTGGGCTATGACCCTCTCTGTAACTTTCATAACCTGATCTAACAGCTTGATGCCTCTGTAATTATTTGTATCTAAAGCGTCCCCTTTACCTTTGTAGCAGTTGACTATGATGCTGCTACACCAGTCATAGGGTATGACTCCTTCGTGTATCACCTGGTTCGTAATACGGGTGACTAGGCTATAGCCAACACTGCCAGATATTTTGAGCATCTCTGCAGTGATTCCTGATGGGCCGGGGGCTTTCCCGGTCTTCATACTCTTAATTGCTTTATCTACCCTGGTACTATCAACTCGGATAGCTGGTCCCTCTATTGGGTCGACATAAGGCAGGCTCTCTTTAAATATTCTACCTGTTTTATGTTAAGACTGGCCAGATCTGACCTCTCACACCTATCCTACATTGTCATTCTAAAAGTAAACACTAACATCTTCAAAATTTTAAAGCTACACGATAATGCTTGATTAATTTAACTCTTTAGCATATAAACCAGCCATATCTATCCCAAAGGTGCTATCTGTCTTATCTTCTGGCCAGCCAGATCCAACTTATCACACCTACCCCACTATGCTATAATAACATTTACAGTCACTTTGTCATAATTTCGAAACTACAAAACAATGCAGGACTAATTAAAACCAATGCAGGACTAGTTAAAACCAATGCAGGACTAATTAAAAACAATGCAGGACTAATTAAAACCAACGACTGAAAAGGCATTGCATTTGTCAGAATAATCTGATTGCTAAGGGGTGGAGCCATGTCAATGTCAAACAACACCTGATAGTAAATCGTCTGTCTTTAGAAAGTCTTGCCTATGTCGCACAGATACACAGGTAGTTCTTCAGCATTTAAACCAGGACTAAGGGAAAATATTTAAACACATGTACACAGAAACACACACCTAAGTAACAAAGAACATCAATATTAAGTAAAATAGAAAGAGCTTCTACATAAAACACACGGAGGAAAATAAGCAGCAGTGCAAATACTGCCAGATAGACATTGAAAGTGTGTGTGGGGGGGAGCGGAGCGGTTGAGGAATGGTGGGTGGTATGAGCATGAACACACAGGAGGGAGGGAGGGAAAGGGAAGGGGTAAGAAGGGAAAGGAGAGGGAGAAAGAGAGGGAGAGGAAAAGAAAAAGAAAGGAGAGAGAGAGGGGGAAAAGAGAAAGAAAGGAGAGAGAGGAAGAGAGAGGGAGAGAGAGAGAGGAAGAGAGAGAGAGAGGAAAAGAGAAAGAAAGGAGAGAGGAAAAGAGAGGGAGAGAGAGAGAGGAAGAGAGAGGAAGAGAGAGAGAGGAAGAGAAAAAGGAGAGAGGAAAAAAGAGGGAGAGAGAGAGGAAGAAAGGAGAGAGGGAGAGAGAGAGAGCAAGAGAGGAAGAGAGAGAGAGGAAGAGAGAGAGAGGAAGAGAGAGAGAGGAAGAGAGAGAGAGGAAGAGAGAGAGAGGAAGAGAGAGAGAGGAAGAGGGAAAGAAAGAGAGGAAAAGAGAGGGAGAGAGAGAGGAAAAGAGAGAGAGGAAGAGGGAGAGAGGAAGAGGGAGAGAGGAAGAGGGAGAGAGGAAGAGGGAGAGAGGAAGAGGGAGAGAGGAAGAGGGAGAGAGGAAGAGGGAGAGAGGAAGAGGGAGAGAGGAAGAGAGGGAGAGAGGAAGAGAGGGAGAGAGGAAGAGAGGGAGAGAGGAAGAGAGGGAGAGAGGAAGAGAGGGAGAGAGGAAGAGAGGGAGAGGAAGAGAGGAAGAGAGGGAGAGGAAGAGAGGAAGAGAGAGAGAGAGAGAGAGAGAGAGAGGAAGATTGCAATGTTGACAACTGTTTTTGTTGTGGGCATGGTTGTCTTGGCTGTCGGTGTTGATCTGCTGTCACTGTTGGAGTGCATCCTTGTCAAAGGGGTGAACTGTTAATTCTAATTAGTCACAAAATGAGAGAGGGACAGAAGAAAGGGAGAGGCAGAGAGAAAGAGGGGGATGGAGAGAGGGGGGGATGGAGAGAGAGGGGGATGGAGAGAGAGGGGGATGGAGAGAGAGGGGGATGGAGAGAGAGGGGGATGGAGAGAGAGAGTGAGGGAGAGGGAGAGTGAGGGATGGAGAGAGTGAGGGATGGAGAGAGTGAGGGAGAGAGAGTGAGGGAGAGAGAGTGAGGGAGAGAGAGAGTGAGGGAGAGAGAGAGTGAGGGAGAGAGAGAGTGAGGGAGAGAGAGTGAGGGAGAGAGAGTGAGGGAGAGAGAGAGTGAAGGATGGAGAGAGGGTGAAGGATGGAGAGAGTGAGGGATGGAGAGAGTGAGGGATGGAGAGAATGAGGGATGGAGAGAATGAGGGAGAGAGAGTGAGGGATGAGAGCTAGGGAAAGAGAGAGGGGGGAGAGGGGGAGGAGAGAGATAGGGGAAGAGAGAGAGATGGGAAGAGAAAGAGATCTCCAAGCATCCTTTCATCAAAGGCTGGTATTAAGCTAGTGTTTTAAAATAAGGGATTTGTTGGCCGCTATAAATCAATCAGTCAGTTTTATTGATCAAATATATTTATTTGCCAATGAGAGGTTCAAAAAGACACAAAACATCGATGGACTGGTTTGTTCAAACAAACCCAAGATGACAGGAGCAAACATAATTGTCAGCAGGACAGACACAATTCTATCCAGTCTTGTTTTATTTTCATGTTTTAACCAAATGACAAGAGTTTCCAAATAAGAATCCTTCAACATTAATCAATCATTCGCATTTTTTTTTTTTAATAAGCAAAATGGGGGGAAAAAAAAAAAAAAAAAAAAAATCAATATTAATTTACAGATAAAAATTATCCCACGATGTTTCTTATACACTATTTGCAAACTGACTGATCCTCGTGATGGCTGCGAATGAATTTTATAAAGAAGCAGGAAGATTCATTGAAAACAGAAAATATATTAACAAAAAACTGTAAATTATCTGATTCATCTTATTTAATTATAACAGGAATACCAAGTCCAAAATCCTATTTGTTAAGAGTCAAAGCAATGCAAAAACATTAGGGCTTCAGACATCTTCAAGAACATTTTGGATGAATGATTTCCCAACATGGCATTGTTTGATGTTCACTTTCCCATGCTTGCATGGGCCCCCGACGGATTTGTTGCAGATTTTCTACAGATGGATGCACTTCCTGCTGCCAATCCTCACCTGTTTACAAGTAAGGTAATGTTCCCTATGACTAGACAGGTCATCACAGTGGATTGGAAATGAAGAACACCACCTGCATGATGGTGACATTTGTTTACAATCATCACAAGGGCATGGCAATGAGACAATAACCCACACACACAAAAAAAAAAAAAAAATAAATAAAACAGGCTTCTTTCAATTTCTGTCTACCAAATCCACTAACACAGTTTTGCTCAGCCCAAGTTGCCACGCAGTGGGATTGAACCCGAGACCATGTGGTTGGTATGCTTACTTCTAACAACAGTCATGCCAGCATCTATAGTTACAATGTTAGGCTATCACTCGACAGTTTATACTATCATAATGTGCTCAATCCCTGACATACCGAGTGCTTTATTAAAGTGCTGAGCCCAAATCAATGGGCAAAACATCCACAACCTCAGATGAGTACCCAAGCATCAGTTGTACACATTCAACACCTGTACTGGTCCCATGTATGAAGCATCCATGCTAGTGCCATGCATGATGCACCCAGTACACTCTGTGAAATAGTTGCCATTAAGAAGGGCATCCAGCTGTAGAAAGCATGCCAAAACAAACAGGAGCCTGGCAGCTCTCCAGCTTGTCAACTCCTGTCAAACCATCTGACCCATACCAGCATAGAAAGTGGGTGTTAAATTATGATGATGATACAATATCACAATTTCATCAGATGAGACACCAATCAACAAACAAGCTATCAACTTAAAGCAAAAGTCCTTTCCAAAAACTATCAACTTACCATGCTAATCCCCTTATATAATCTCACTAAAATAACCTTTTTTTGTGTTTCACTTAAATTCTAAATTAATTAAAACCACAGACTGGTTTTGTTGTTGAGTTAATAAATAAATGGAGTGTTCGAAGCATAAACAGTTATTACATAACTTTATAAGTTGTATTTATGTCTCAAAACTACAGGTAAATTCAGATGTAAAATTAAATTTTGTAATAATGTCTCAATATAAAATGAATTACTAAACAATATTCGGCTGAGATATGTAATAGAAATGCATTTGAAAGGAAGAAAAAACAAATTGTGCACATTATTGCATTTTCAATTGAATTTGACTGCATTGAGAATAGCTGCAACACAGCACAAAATAGTGAACTGATCAAAATGTTGAAAACAAAATACGCACAAAGAGATTCAGAAATTTCCATTCACAGTAAGATTAAAATTGCCAGGAACTAAAATAATTGGAAACTACATAAATTTGAGAAAATATTTTATAAAATTAAAATGTATGTATTACAAAAATAATATTTTTTTTTATATGGAAGGCTGTAAAGTATGGCAACTCTGTTTTCTGAATAACACAAACATGCAGAATGCACACTGAAAACTATTTTCAATTACCCAAAGCCAGAGAGCTTTTCTTTTCTGATGGCATTCGCAGGCTGACTTCCCCACCACCACCACCACCACCACAATTTTATGGAGATCAGCCCCACCAGACGCTTCCTACAGGAAAGCTTTCCCCTTTCTCCAAACAGTCGTTCCTTTGGATGAATAGCCTGCTTTCTATTGTGTAGCAACACCTGCTCAGAACTGCAGATGGTCACAATACTTTTGATTCCCCCCTCCTAATTTGAGATGTGTGTGTGTGTGATTAGAGTGCTGCCTTACCAAAGCACCATCTTGGAGAACCCATCATTACAAAGTACATGGATTTTTGTCCATCTCCCCCACAGCAATTTTTAATGAATATTCTCAGGTAGACATAACCATAAAAGTTGCTTGTGACATTGTGAAACTAAGGCCTGTCTGATTGTACAAGCACCTCATTCTTTTCCATTTATAAATGTGTTAATGATCTGAAGACTTGTACAAATCACAGAATTAAACTTACTCAGAAATTTATATTTAAGCAGGATGAATGCTTTAATCCCAGTAATAATAATAATAATATCAATTGTGAAAACAATTACAGTATTCTAATAAAAATCTAATTTATTGTAGGTTTTTGTAAGCTTTCATTTTTAAGTTAGAGTAGAAAGTTGACATAACATTTTATTTAAGCATCTGAGTGTTTAAAACCAGGATGTTGAAAGAAAAAAAAGGAAATAGGAAGAAGCCTATACATAAATATTTTCAGAACTAATATTTCTACTGTAGAACTTTAAATATTTTTAAATCAGTTGTAAAAGAACAAAATCTTTTCTTACCACATCTGTTGATGACTTTTTCAACTTGGTCCTATCAATTTTCATGTTGAATCGACAGTTTGATCTTCAATCATTGGATTCATGTGTTCTAAAAGCAAAACAAATAGTTTAGTTTTGTAGGATGGAGCAGAAACAGAAAATACAGGATCTATTCAGATTATTGTCTAGTCGGAAATCATACATGCCCAATTGTTAAAAGTCACTAAATTTACAAATCCACTAAATTCCAAAGCAGATGAGAGTAAAGAGGCATTTGATGGCACTTTAAACGATTTGTTACCAAATTTCCGATAAAGTACTATGCCTTTGTTTCAATTCTGTTATTATTAAGCTGGTGTTCAGAACAAATTACCACAAAATTTTGATGGAAGGTTTCAAGTTAGATCACTTTAAAATTATTAGTTTTTTTTTTTATCACGGAACAAACAACATCCACAGGTGTATTAGTATCAGAAGCCATAGAGAAAACAAAACTATCACATATAAAATTGTGATATTATGCTCAATATTTAGACCCCTGGATTTGACAGACCATTGTCTAACATTTTTATAAAGTGGAAATTTAGGTTCTACAAGTTTTCTGCACATTTTTTCTCAATAACTTCACTATATATACACTTGAAAGAAACAGGTACCAATTTCACATTCAATTAGAAGAAAATTTGATGTATTTGAGAATGAAAAAGAAGGTGCAGTAAATGCAACCACATGTTGAAAGTAACTGGGTATTTCAGGTTCTGACAGAAACCAAGGTACTACTGTATTAAATGAATATGAGAAAGACAGGAGATAAAGCATGATTTACTTGTGATGAGAGCCGTTTGAAAACCCGAGGTTCTACTGTATTAAGTGAAAAGTGAATAAATGCCAAAAGTTTGTCTTGCTAATTGTAAAAGAAAATTGGGAAAGCAGCCACTTAATAGAGCAGCAAATGTTGTTGGGATAAATGAGTGTAGAAGCTATCAAGATTAATCTGCCTAAGATATTTTGACTGAAATGATTTTGACAATCAATCACAAACACCATGATAAATACACCAGGACTAACACTTCAGTTAATAACATATACATATTAATCCATACAAAAAATAAACTTGTGTCATTTCAATTTCAGGTTTTGTTTCTTTTAAGCAACACACACACACCTCACAAGAATATAAGCCTGCAGAAATTCATAAACTCAAAACAGAATGGTGTGTTCCTTAAATGTACAATTATTCAAATCTCTAATGCAATCCAACTACGATCTCCCTTTAGTAATCAATTATTTAACTCTTATTTCCAAAATTAATTCAGATAAAGCCAGTGATTTCAACAGAAACAAGGAGGTTAAATTTTTTTTTTTATCTCCTCACCATTATTTTGTCTTCGCAAACATGTTTGAGGAATTCATCTAAGACTTGGTTTTAATCTTCTAAATTAGCGATAGAAGTAACAGTTGTGTTAATTTTTTGTCATATTAGCATACATGACCCAATTACATTATATTTTCCCTACTCCAAGATAACCAGATTCCATTTTTTTTTTTAATGTCCATTTTCCAAAGTTATAAAAGATTAAGTCTTACATATCCCCCCCCCCCCCCCCATACATCATTTTATCAATTAGGCCAAACTCTTCAAGACCAACTTGAGTATATTTTCTGAAATCTTTCTGGTCTTACTGCTTCTCAAAAAGTACTTGTCACCACCAACATTGCACTTTTTCACCCAGCATAAATCAACCAGTCACATTAAAATGTCAGAAACTAATCAGCAACTCTCCTGTCACAGAGAAACAATTGCAGTTGGAGACAAAAGAAAGAAAAGAAACGAGATAAAACAGAATCAAAAAATTTCTTTTAATATTTAACTCTAAAAGTACACCAAATTGTTACAATTACAAAAATACTTTTACTTTCTTAGCCAGTGATTGTAGTATCATCACACACAAAGCTTTACTGTGGAGATAAAAAGCCTCTAAAGACATATTAGACCAAGTAAAAATTTTATATAGTTACTGCTTGCTGAAATAAATCCAAATTTAATGCAACACACACAAGTTATGTATTGGATTTGAATACATTGAAATAGTCTAACCTACTTTATATATATATATTTTTTTAAATCAATAACTGAGAACTGTTGATGTGGCAGAGTGAGTCACAATATGCAAAGGTTACTCCTAGCTCCAATGTTGATATAAAAAAAGTTAACAGAGGTAAATAAAGGACATATGTGCTGCTATAACTGCACTACACGAGTCTAGGGTCCAGAAAGAAGGCCTAAAAACGATGGTGATGGCAGCAGCAGCAGCAATAACTTCAACGATTCTGATGTAACCTCAATTAACAAAGCATTACAGGAGACAAACGTGAGCAGCTGAAGGAATGAAATATTGCAATTAGCAAACAAAACTAAAATAATTGATCAAAACTGAAGATTGATTTTATTTGTTTAAGTTATACTTTTATTAAAATATACATTACTACCCAGCCTCTCTCTCTCTCTCTCTCCAGTCCCTGGTACTAACTACTTTAATACCCACCCCCATCAAGTTTGATACTCTCTCCACTACGACCCTCTCATTCATATTTTATCCCCTCTCCTCACTTCACCTACAGTCATCACACTGTTGTATTCTAGCTCCTTTCAGTCATGGGGTCTCTTTAGCAATGCAAGTCACAAAGTTCCTACACTGGAGTGATACAAAAACAAAAAAAAAGGGTACTCAGTACACTTTATAAGGGGTTTCCAAATCAAGTAGAGGCAATACGGAATCGAGAGGAGAACCTGTTTAGTGCTGGTATCGTGAAGTCAAGCAATCAATACAGTGTAAAGAGGTTGGCATTAGGAAGAGTATCCAGCAGTAGAAACCGTCAAACCAAGACATTGGAGCATTAAGTGGGCCTCCAACTTTTCAGGTTCTGCCAAACTGTCCAACTCATGCCAGCATGGAAAGCAGACATGAAATTATGATAGACATTTGACTAATTGAATCTTCATCTGAACAGCATTTCATAATATTTGAATTGTAATTTCAAAGAGTTAAATCTCAAAATAATGGGTTTTGAAATCATTGTTGAGTATTTTATGGCTTCAAATTAATCACAATTTTGTACTTAAATGTAACTTATTAAAAAAACAATTTTTTTTTTTTTTTAACATTTGCAATTATATAATTAATAGAAGTAATTAAATAATCATAGCTATTTCTTTTGTTTTCAAAGACAACTACAGAAGACTTCTGGAAAGCTGCCAGATTTTATTTTTCTTAAACATTAAAATGTTTCAATATAATGAAGTGTGGAGAGCTTCACATCCAACCTCTTTGTATTCTCAGTAAGATCCACTAACTTGCAGAAAAAACAAAATTTACCAAAATTAATTCCAATCCAAATTTTGACATTATATATTACCAAATTTCACAGCATGCAAGTTTGAAATTTTCAAACCAAAACTTAGAGCAAAAAAAAAAAAAAAGGCTGACATCGACACCAAGACAACTTTAGAGCACCAACAATTCCATGTGAAACGCAGCTGGATTTGGAAAGATAGTGACGATGTTTGTTAGCTTAAAACTACATGCTTACCCTATATGCCATACAGACTGGTCTGCCAGGAAATACAGTATTACGTACACTACGGCACTATAGTGTCTTTTATAGTTGTTTCAGTCATTAGACTGTGACCATGCTGGGGCACTGCCTTGAGATTTTAGTCAAGCAAATCAACCCCAGTACCTTGTTTTAAGCCCGATGCTTATTCTATTGGTCCCTTTTGCCAAACTGCTAAGTTATGGGAGGCGTAAAAAAAAAACAACAACAGTTGTCAAGAATTCTTGGGGAACACACACACAAACACACAATAGGCTTCTTTCAGTTTCCATCTATTGAATCCACCCACAAGGCTTTGGTCAGCCCATTGCTATAGAAGACACTGGCTTGAGCTAGTGGGACTGAACCCGGAACCATGTGGTTGGGAAGCAAATTTCTTACCATACAGCCACGCTTATGCCTATAGAAACACTACATTAACAAGTAGAAATTATAATCATAATTAATAAAGTAAATGATAATAGTACAGAATAATTAAAGATGAAACAGAACAACATGGTCCATTAGATATCATGGTTTGAGTCTCATAGGTGGACCCGTTGATCTTTGCTGTGTTTATAATACCATTTAAAACATGTTTAAAATGTTTACATTTTTAAGTTTTATACACAGAGTAGGTTTTGCCAACTTTGCACCAGCATCTATGCCAAAATGGTACGTTACAAACACTAAGAGATTGAAAATTGTGCCAGCTCAAAGCTGACATCACTGGTGTGTGTGTGTGTGTGTGTGGTGAACTTTAGCTTTAAATTGTTTTACCTTTTGTAGCTATACTTAAAAAAACTAAAAAAAACTACTTGTTTACTTTTTTTACACGTTTCAATCATTTGACTGCGGCCATGCTGGAAGATTGCCTTTAGTCGAAGAAATCAACCCCAGGACTTATTCTTTGTAAGCCTAGTACTTATTCTATTGGTCTCTTTTGCTGAAACGCTAAGTTTCGGGGATGTAAACATGCCAACATCAATTGTCAAGCAATGAAGGAACAAACGCAGACACAAAGGCACACACACACACAATATATATATATATATATATATATATATATATATATATATATATATATATATATATATATACACACACACGATGGGCTTCTTTCAGTTTCTGGCAACCAAATCCACTCACAAGGCTATAGTAGAAGACACTTGCTCAAGACGCTACACAGTAGGACTGAACCTGGAACCATGTAGTTGGGAAGAAAGCTTCTTACCACACAGCCATGGTATTTCACTTAATTTTCAAAATAATAAAGTTAGAAAGCCACAAATCATTTGCTTAATGAAGGTGGTGTCTAAGACAAGGTTGAGGTAAAGTTTGGCCATATGAAATCTCATGATAGCAAAAAGAGACCAACAGAATAAGTACTAGGCTTACAAAGAATAAGTCCTGGGGTCGATTTACTCAACTAAAAGTGGTGCTCCAGCATGGCCGCAGTCAAATGACTGAAACAAGTAAAACAAAACCATGTTAAGTATGGTGGATTTATGTTGCACATCAATACCTCAAGTTTTGAGTGAAAGGTTTTAGTTCCTATTAGATTAATCTTTAAGAAATCTTGATAAGACCATGCAAATTAGTCCAAATTAGCTTAATCAACACTTGTTCTAAAGCACCCGAGTGTATAACTACAGCTAAAAGGAACAACTATTTGGTAGACTTGCTAAGAATAGTAGCTAAATTCACTCAAATTCTGCTGCCTTAGAAATTAAGACAGTGTAGTCCTAAAGATATAAAAAGATATGAGTGATCATGACTGAAATGACTGATCCTAGTTATATTTTGATCAGAGTCGACTTAAGGCTAAACATCAACAAACTATAAATAGCTTTCTAATGTTGAACTTTTCCTGGTCTGAAATTCAGAATTTGCCCAACAATATAAAATCATGAAAATCAACTTGCAGAATACAAAGAAAGACCATCAATAATTAAAAAGAACATTACTCAAAGATAATTAAAATCTCTTACTGTACATGTAATGAAGCACATTAAATTTATAGAGACAAAATGAATTTGTTCCAATCAGGAAAAAACTTCAATTTCTGTGTACTTGTGTTTGGAATGATTCTAAAAGATTATTAGCACCTAATTAAATTTAATATGCATATAGACCCACTCACATACACCAAGCATCACAGCAATGTTACTGATGTAACCTTATGAGTGGATTTGGTAGAAGGAAACTGAAAGAAGCCCATATGTATATGTGTTTGTCCTTCATTACTGTTTGACAATCAGTGTTAGTTTGTTTATGTCCCCGTAATATAGCTGACCGACAGAATATATATATAAATGCTTCCTAAACCTTGATGTTTTTAATGGCCAGTAGTTAGCTTACTGAACTGAACCAAAGTAAAACACCATTCTCTCAAGAGAACAACAGAAACAATCTCAAGATTTCCTGGAACTTATTTTCCATAGGTATACAAACTGAAGCAACGTACAACAAAACTTTAAGTAACAGATTTGAACATAGCTCAAAAGCAAAATAGTCCAAAAGCTCTACCATCATTATGGACAAAATTTAAGATTGGGATCAAGAAAGTCAAGTCCTTGTCATGTTAATCAATGAAGAATTAAATGAACAGCCAAAAGTCACTTATATAGGACAAAGCCCAGTCAACACAGCATTTTGTTACAAAGTAAATGACTTAAACAATGCTAATTCTAACCTGTCCAAATTAACCTTTGGTCTAAAAATAAAGGACTATTCTAAAGAATTTTTATTTAGATTAAAACACTCGTCATAACTTTGAGCAAGAACCTTTTGCTAAATTATGTCCCAAACATCAATGACAAAATTATTTTGTCAAATCCTTTCTAATTGTCAAAATTAAATGACAACATAGAGGTAGTGCATTTCATTAGAATTACCATTGCAAAAGGATTAAATACAGCTACACAGCCGGTATAACACTTAAATTTTTAATTTTCCTTGTTGGCAACAAACAAATACTTTTCAAGACAGCATAATCCCAACACCTTCAGATGGGATAAAATTCTCTAAAACTAATCAATCTGACAGACTGTAGTTTTCTTTAAAAAAGCAATTTAAAAAATTAAGAAAAACCCACCAACCACATATAAATACTAAATATAATCAATGCTTTGTTTTTCCCTAAACTATCATACACTGAGACATGTCATTAACATCGCCTATTTTTATCTGTTCTCCCTCGGATTTGGCATAGCTGCTGATTATCCAGAACTTGACATTGATGACTAATGAACCAAAAAACTTTCTCCACTAAGTAAGAAATAGCTTCAATTTCCCAAAGTCAGACCTAACAGGTTTAAATTGCAATTGCTTACAGCAGGTATTCGAGTTCTTGGTCTGCAGCGATGCTAAAATTACTAATGTATTTTAACACCTTGTAACAAAAATAAATAGATAAATAAACTGCTGGAAGTCCAACTGCTTGGACAGCTCATTATTTTCAAAATTAATACCTAAAGGGTTGCATAACTATGTCCTGTTCATATGCAATAACATCCACTAACAATCACACAAAGTCAAAACTAAACCAATATGGGGTTTTCAGTGTGGATTGCTCCTTAAACTATAAAATGTATAAATCACAAACATTCCAGCATACAAGTTGAATATTTCAGACCAAAATTTATAGCCAAGGAACGGTAGGTCAACTTATACACCAAGACAACTTTGAAGGAGCACAGCCTCCATGTGAAATGCAGCATGATTTGCAAAGATAGTGAGGATGTTTGAATGTTTACACTATAGATACAAATAAGAAAATAAGCCAAAACATTGAGTAAATCCCCCTTACAAAGAGAAACATTTGTCAACAGATGACTTAACAAATTTTTCAGCTTTGTAAGGGGGATTTACCCAATGTTTCTGCTTTTCTAATAGCATCTTTGCATTTGAAAATAAATTATCTTATTTGTATCTATATACACATTACAGTGTTTATATAAAAAAAAAAAAAATAATAATTTGTATGCTGGAAAATATGTTAAACAGATATTTATGTCTATACTACATTAGAAGATAATGAAGTAATCCTTTTTTCTTGAGTTTGTATAATTAAATTTTATCAAAAGGATAGATAATATAAATAAATGTTCAATATGTCTAAAGCTAATCCATATCAATCAATCAATCAATCAATCAGAACACTGTCCATTCTACCAATGCAGGTGACCAATATGTTGAGCAAGTCTTAAATAGCGTTGCTGGTGGTGTAACTTGTACACCACTACCTTCAACATCAGATATCATCTGCTTTCAGCAAGTTCAAAACCATGGGGGATCATCATCTCTGCTTTTCTTGTGCTGTCCTTGTTCAATTTTTATTAAATTTATTCAATTCTTGAAATCATCCACCCATTTAATTCTTAGTTTTTCACTTCATCCATATTGAGTTTGGATTCTATGAACCCTTTAGCATTCAAATTTCTGTCAAATGTAATGCTTGTTTATTTTTGAATTAATCATGCATAATCTCACACCTTCAAGATTTCAATGATGTGATTGTATTTTTTTTTTTAATGACATTGTAGGGTCGGTATGGATGGGTGTGGCTGGAGTGATGCCAGAAGGAGAAGTGGTGACAAAGTGCCAGAACTTTCTCTGAGAATAATCACATGTCTAAGTGAATAGAAGAAAATTTGGAGGTGGAAGAATCAGGAACGGTGCTTAATATTACAGGTGCATAGGAAGGGAATGAGGAATGAATAGAAACACAAGGTGAAAGTTTTGAATGTAGTAAAACAGGTGCAGGTGTGGACAAGGGCAGATATGAGTGGGTGGGAGGACCAACGGTGGTAAGAACGATGAATGAATGGGTAGATGTCAATTGGGTGTAGCTCAGAAAGCAAGGAGTGGTGATTGGCAGCAGAGAAACTACAACACATGGTTGAGTAGGAACAGGTTATGCTTTTGTTACTTACAGCAGCAGCAGGAGCAAAAAATAGAGAGGAGAGGGTAGGGTCAAATGGTGAGCCTCAGGTTTTGAGGAAAGAGTGAGAGGTAGGGTGGTCTATGGCAAATATGAGTGAGAGGCTGAGGGCAGAAAGAACAAGGAATGGATATCAACAGGAAGTGACTCAGGGGGGAGGATCAGAGTATGGGCCAAGCTGTAGCATACATAGTGTGCATGGCTAGACCGGTCTTCTTGAGTACTGTATATCACCACTCAAAGTCCTAAGATCTGCCTTCACTACTTCAACCCATGTCTTCCTGGGTCTCCTCCTTCAACAAGTTCCATCCACATTAAGTGACTGACACTCTTTTATCCACATCCATATGCATCACATGTCCATACCACCAGTCTTTACATCCAGCATAGCATGCTTCCTTTCTACCTAGTCTTTGTAGGTCCTCTGTATTCAGAATCTCACCAACATGTAGCATTGCAGTTAGTGCACAAGCATCATACTTGGTACCTTTCACTCAGAGAGGAAACCTAACAATTCTCTCTTATTCTGGCTACTATACTTTCAGAACATTTTCCATTACTAATTAGATCACTCAGGTAACAGAAGCTGTCTGTCACCAAGGTGACCAAATTAGTGGAATCATCCCAGGCATTTGAAAGCATGTATTTCTTGTGTACTGCAAGGGTTTATTGCACCTGTGCATCTGCATCCATAGTTTGCTCTGGATACACCATATGGAATTTCTACAACCCACACTAGCATAAAACAGATGTTAAATGAGCATTTTTCCATATATTGAGCAAGGCCATTTCTCTGATGGTAGCAGGGTCCTGTCTGTTTTCCTTTGCCCTTTGATTCCAGGTTTTGCTTCTATTCCTGAAATCTCTTTAATTCTACTATTGATTCAGCTAGAACAAGGTCATCAGCTTGGACTTCCCAAGGGCATCCAGTTCTAAACTCCCATTATGAACTGAAGAACTGGAAATAGAAGGGAACTGAACACTGACCCTTGATGAACACCTATCTGCACACTAAAGTCATCGCTGTCTTCATTGGTAACTAGCTTTGCTGACAACATCCCCATACATTGCAGGTACAGCCCTCACAAGCCATTTGTCTACAAATAGATTACTCAGAAACTACCAGATCACCAAATGGGGTACTCTTAATCAAAGGATTTCTCTGTGGCTGTGTGGTAAGAAGCTTGCTGGAATGAGTTAAGAATGAATAGACACAGCATTGTTTCAATTCCAGCTGTTTTGCATAATGTATATGAGTATATATGTGCATACATATGTGTATGAAACATATATACAAATACACATCTTAAATATATCTTCTTTGTTTTATCTTTATATATGCATGTGTGCGTGCACACATGTGCCAGAGGCTTTTGTGTTACAGGAATCAGACTAGGAGGCCAGCTATAATAACTGCCAGTCCTCAAAGGATTCCTATAAAAAGGTCATAGCTTTACTGGAAGCTAATTATGGTAGTTGCACAAATAGGGAGTCCATCTAGTGATTAGTAACAGCACTATAGTAACACCTTCACATTTCTTCATTTATTGACCAGATCAACTTGCAGCTGGACTTTGGTCAAAATAGTTTTGCATATTTTGTTCTATTAGGCTGGTTTCTCCATAGCAATCCTATCAGTCCTTTTAGTAAACCCTCCCAACAATCTGAAGAACAGTGGCCATATTAATTTCATCCATTCCTGAAATGGAGTAGTGGAGTCAATAGAAAGTGTTGTGGGGGTTAATTGAACATGAGAATATTAGTGAGAAGAGATGTAGTTCAAAGTAGGATGTTTAGGAAACCAATCACATTAAGGGGTCACAGGAGCAATAGAGATGAGCCAGGCTTCCTTGATATCAATCACCTATCC
Source organism: Octopus bimaculoides (assembly GCF_046866305.1). Taxonomy (NCBI): domain Eukaryota; kingdom Metazoa; phylum Mollusca; class Cephalopoda; order Octopoda; family Octopodidae; genus Octopus; species Octopus bimaculoides. Next base: position 35,161,822 of record NC_142950.1, on the reverse strand, counting down.
CTAGTCAATTGATATTACATGGATATAACAAATCCAGCAGCTAACATCAAGTTATTTACAATAAGTATTTTAATTATAGAGTGAAAACCAAACTCAATACAAGCTCTATCCTTCTTATATAGAGTCTACTACAAGCTTTCAAATTACTGTCAAAACGCTTACTCATTCACAGTTTTGAATTAACCATGCATTATCTCATAGCTTTGAAATTTTGATGATGTGCAGTTTTTCAAATGACATTGTGGAGGAGTTGTGAGAAGCCAGATCTGGCTGGTTTGACTATAAAACAGGTAGAATATTTTCGTTGGATATGGCCAGTTTAAATGCAACAGGATTAATACCAAACTCCATGAACTAACCTTCGAAATAGAATCCTCATCTTACAGCTTCTATGCTGGAATGGTTTGGACAGGTTTTTCTGTGCATAGTTTTGTTCTTTTGTACTACTGCTCTTATTTTAGTATTGAGTACTTTTCTCTTTTATGTCACTTACCAGGAATAACACTTCCCAGCATTACACAAGGAACCAATTCATCCCATGTCACCTGACATTTTCCCCCATCTTAACAGCTAACACTACAAAGCCCACTATTTCCCCCTAATAGCCATTTTAACTATAGCCAATCTCTCTCTTGGACCCACATGGGCTGACTCAACTCCTTCACTAACTAATTAGTATTGTTTCTATGTCTCTTCTCAGGTACATTACTAATGGTATTGACAAAAAAGTTTTTTAAAATATTATATATATATATATATATATATATATATATATATAAAACCTACACTCACTCAAACTTCTTTAGCTTCTTTGTTCAGATGTTCAGAGCCAGGTTAACTATTATAATCAACAGATCTGAAGCAGGTATGAGATCAGTGTTACATCAACAGACTGCAACACAAAACTCTCCATTACCAGAGTTTATTTTTAAACAACATGGTTTCAAATCTAAAATTCTCCCCACCTCCACCCAGGACTGAATATTTTCCACCATCCACCCACCTCAATAATTTTGAAATTCCAGTCAAATATTTTTCTGTGGTAATGTACATTCTATAATAGTGTCAGACAAGTGATATGGTCTGCACATATCTGTCACCAAGTATTCCATCCAGACACAAACAAAAAGAACATGCTAAATAAAATATAAGGAGAAATCATTGCTAATACCATAATGAAAAGATTGAGCCATTTAAAATTTTGTCTACAAAAAAACTATTTTAAAATATCAACTACTAAAATCTCGAGCTCTCACTAAACATTTTTTCCATTTCACTTCAATTGTAGAGTTTATTAAAAAAAAAAAGTAATGCATATTAGCTGTTGCAAGTATAACTAACAACAAACATTGTTTTCATGTCCACTTTTCCATGCTTGCATGGGTTGGATGGAATTTTGAGGCAGACTTTCTATGATTGGATGCCCTTCCTTTCACCAACACCCCACCTGTTTTCAAGCAGTTAAATAACTCCACCACACCCTGGCAAAACAGGTTTTCATAGAAAACTGAAAACAAGACACTGCTTGCATGATGATGACACATGTTAACTTTCATGTGCAGTGTCAAGGCAACACTAACACTAACACACACACACACACACACACACACACAAGCTTCTTTCAGTTTCACTCTACCAAATCCACTCACAAGGCTTTGGTTGGCCTGGGGATAGAGTAGACACTTCCCAAGAGCCACACAGTGGGACTGAACCCAGAACTATGTGGTTGGGAAGCAAACTTCTTACCACACAGCCACACCTGCATCTATAAAAGATGTTAAAAGATGTATTGTAAATTTTGAGTAGACTGAGACTTCAGGTTTCACCTACCAGCTAATTCCACCTAAAGCAGGGGTTCCGAACCAGTTGTTCCGATCCCCTGGGGAGGTTCCCACAAAGCCTTAGCAGGGAGGTTGCGTAGCCTTACTAGAAGTGGCTTGGGGTAATTTTTCAACTCATCAATTACATTTTTTATGCTCTGATGAAAGTAGGGGGTCGCATGGGTTTCAAGCTTTTGGGTAAGGAGTCGCAAGTGCAAAAACGTTGGGAACCACTCACCTAAAGGTTGAATAGGTCAATGGATGAAATGAAGCTTTGGTCAACTTAAAATTTACAATTTGACTCAAATCTCAAGATTCAGTCACCTCCATCAATGTTGTTATTTTTAAACTAGTTTTCTACAAATTTTATTGTGAAAAAAACCTACACATCATAGAATATGGAAGATTAGCTTGAGACTTTAAAAGATAAATTATTTTAAAGACTAATCACAGAAGGTTCTGGTTGTTAGTACATAAACGAACACTGGCCAGAATTTAGTTCTGGAACTAATTAGTGAGTATATTAGAGAATTTACTAAAAATAGCAGGTGAGTTAGTAAGCAAAAGGTGAAAATAAAAATACAGATTTCATAAAATAGCTAAACGGAGTCGTTTTCACTTCCTTTGTTTATTTCACAAGACAAGAGTTTTGGCAGTTCATGTCTTTTTAAGACCCACAAATTCTACAGAGGAAGGATATCGGTGCCATCCATCTATTGAATGTGAAACATATGCTCGAGAGAAACAACAGATTGTGTGAGCAATTTAAGGAAGGAAATGAGAAGAGAAAACATTCTAGTAGTATGGAATCATCATCATCGTTTAACGTCCGCTTTCCATGCTAGCATGGGTTGGACGATTTGACTGAGGACTGGTGAAACCGGATGGCAACACCAGCCTCCAATCTGAATGGAAATGGTATAATAATAATAGATGGTGAGAAATAGTTCAAGCAAGCAAGGTGGTGGAAAACTTCAGAACTGGATACTTTATAGAAAATTCAAACCCATCCCTTAAAATTTCATTAAAGACTTGATTTTTTTTTTTTTAAATATTGAAATCTGCAAGGAAGCTCCCAAGTTCAAACTAACAGGAACACCAGTAATGTTCCTAACACACAACTTGTGTCATGGAACCGTTCACAACTGTCACTATATATATGTGTTTGTGTGTGTGTGTGTGTGTGGTTGATTGCCATCCAATCAATTTGTATGAACCCAAAAACGGAAAAACTTATATCAACTTGTGAAACAATGGTTTGCTATAATTTTCAATTACAAGTGTTTTTCCTCGTTTTTTTTAAACGGAAATGTGCAAAACATTCTAAACCTGTTACAATCATAATACATTGTATAATGGAGTTGCCGGTCACAATTGGATTTTCAAGAGGAAATAAAACTATTTTGCTGTTACATAGCAAGATGATAACAATAACAACAATATTGTTGCAGAACAGAAAGAACCAATAATAATAGGTAAAGCTGACATTAGAGACTAAATCCCAACGACAGATAAGGTAGATCAATAAGAATATTAATTTCACCGCATTGTTTCCCCCCCCCCCCCCATCACAATCTCAACCACAGTACAGAGAGAGAGAGAGAGAGAAAGAGCTTAATAAAAAAACCACAACACAAACACACACATTTACTAAATTTTCATACTAAAATATTGATCAAATGACAGAGCTTCTAGATATTATGTAATGGCTTCTTGCCTTCGTGGAAAACTAAAGCAGAAAAAAAAGGGGGGGGGGGACAAACATGCACACATTTTCTGGGGACTTCACAAGAATTCCTTCAATGCTGAGAACCACTACCACCTGACTGGTTTTATTTCAAGCGATATTGTCGTCCAACAGACAGAATTGGCTACTTCCGACTCCCGTAGGGGTTGTGGAACACTGATAAACAACACCGACCAAAGACAACCTTTTAAGGAAGGGGGGGGGGGAGTATTAAAAATTTAAAAAAAAAACAATAACCAGAAAATAAAAGAAACCTACTTAAAATTTCCGTTAAAGAATATTTGATTACATCAGACGAATATTTAAACAATTATTTCTAGTACAAGCACAAGACCAGAAATTTCGGTGGGAGGAAGGCGGTTAGTCGATTACGTCGAAGTGATCCTTGGTAGCATATAATAATAATAATAATCTAAATTATTTCAATTAACATTAATTCAATAAATGGTCCCCTCCTGTTACATACATAGCAGTCATCCGCACCAAACAACAGTCATACTTCCAGAAAATTGGATTTATTTGGGAATAAAAACTTATATAAAAACTCTGGAGTTAACTTAAATTTAAAATCCGACACTGCTGACCTATCAAGGATATATTTAAACGAATAATAATAATAATTAGTCTGGTTTAACCAGTACTGATTACATAAAACTAAATATACATCGCCTCGTCCGACATATGTGATGAGGTTTACGAGTATAAACATCTAGCAGTAATATATTTATGGCTTGTCTTATTAAGAATCTCAACGACCACGGAAATATTTTTCTAAAATGCTAATTCAGTCACACACACAGCAGGGAAGACGGGCGTAAAATGGCTATATATATATATATATATATATATATATATATATATATATATATATATATATATATATATATATATATCTCGTTGTTGTTGAACACACACACACAATATTCTGTTCTTCAAATATATAGAAATATCGCTTGGAAATACGACAATGTGTTTATGAAGCATCTCCGTTTGAATGTCGGTACACACGTACTTGGTTGGAATTTAGCTGTTGTCCAAAGACAATCCAGAAACCTAGCAACATGTAACTATCTCTAAATTATATAGGCATTTGATTATTAATAATACTATAAGGCGTCGTCGAACCGACAAAATCGTTAAGCACGCCGAAGAAAGTGCTTAGCAGCATTTCTTCCGGCTCTTGACGTACTGAGTTTAAATTTCTCCGAGGTTGGTTTTTGTCTGTTCATACATCCTTTCGGGGTCGATAAAAAAATACCACATGAGCATTGCGGTCGACGTAATCGCGACTAGCCCCTCCCCCAAAATTCCAGGCCTTGATAGAAAGGATTATTACCAAGGCGGCGGGCTGGCAAAATCGTTTGCAGTGCCGGACAAAATGTTTAGCGGCATTTTCTCCGGCTCTTCACGTTCAGAGTTAAAATTCCGCCGAGGTCAACTTCTGCTTTTCGGGAGTCGATAAAATAAGTACCAGTTTAGCATTGCGGTCAAATCGACCTCTCCCATCCCCCTCAGAATTGCTGGCTTCGTGCCAAAGTGAGAAAGAAAAAAAATTATTATAATTACAATGAATAATGCAGAAATGAGAAATACGATATTAGTGGCCAATGTAAGGGACCAAAGCTGTGACAAGGGGTCAAAGATGAACGGCCATGAGCTCAGCCCCCTGCTCTTGCAATGTGTGCACTTTTACAAAGCAATTTGTGCCAATAATCAGCCCCTGCTCTTGCGATGTGTGCACTCTTACAAAGTAATTTGTAAATGATAATAAAACAAACGACACAGGAGGAGGAGAAAAAAATCAAAGCACTATTTAGCTACTACATCTCATTACGTTGCCAGTTCAAATCCAATGTGTCTGCTTCTGAGCGGTGAGTTGATGCAGTCTGTTGTTAGTGAAATCGACAATATTATTAAAATATTCCGCCTAACCCAACCGCATTCTTAACAGATGCACCTTGAATGGGTGTGAGCGCGCGCGTTGAGGGCGGCGGGTAAAAAAAACTTCTGTTTTGGCTCGTCTTTGCAAGAAAATTCATAATCAAACAGCTGAAAGATTCTAATTCTTGAGGTCTGTGCCTCTGCCATATTATTTCTATTATTCAACTGAAAATGATTTCTAAATTTGGCACAAGGCCACACACATATTCAGATTAAACTGTATTCACCAACAGAAAACAGAAATTGTACACACACACACAGTGACTGTGTGTGTATATTAGTCACACACAGGTTTGCCAACATCATGTTACGAACTGAAGAAGGGAACCTGTATAAAAAACTAAACCAAACATTCAACTTTATGAAATGAAAACATTAATTGCTAATACAGAGTAAGAGAGACGATCTTTAACTAAAATAAAACGGAAACAATATCTTTTAACGGATTAAACTAAAAACACAAAACGTAAATCAAATGTCCAGCTCTGTTAAGGTTTTTGCTTATTTCTTTTTCTTCTCTCCTTCTATTGTATTGTATTTATGCAGCGAAAGCTAACAGTGTAAGGAAGCGAAAATGGCGAAATTCACACACGATTGTATTTAATATATATATATGTGTATGTATAAAACGAACGTGCTAGTATATATAAATGTATATAAATATATGGAGTAAAGACGCGTATTTTTTTTCTGGTACAGACAAAAGTCAAACGATTTTTAAAGTTTGGGAAAAGGTGGGAAGCAGAAAAGAAAAAAAAATGTATTTTATAAAGGTAATCTATCGTAAAACCCCAATAAAACCATACTATATACAAGCTTTGTATTATTCATACATACATAGGCTTTGAAAACGAGAAGGGGAGTATGTTAAAAAGCACGAGATGAGGTTTTATATATATATATATATATAAAACAGAGACTGGTTAATAAGAATGTTGATCAGAAAATATATAGCAGAAATATAAAATTGAAGTCTAACTGTATACACTGATTCAGAGTTAGAGGAACATGTACACATTAATTACAAGTGTATATCTACATACACACACACATATTATATTATATATTATATTATATTATATATTATATTATATTATATATATATATATATATATATATTATATATATAATACACACACACACGCCGAATACATACTAGAGTTAGCAACGAAAATGCACCGCATAAAATACGAAAATGTGAAGGCCATTCTCACAAGATTTTCATTTAAAGTAGCTATATATATCTTTTTCTTTTTACATGAATTCTGTTTTTAGTTTATACACATTTGTATATATACATATATATATATAAGTATATTTGTGTGTGTGTGTGTGTGTGTGTGTTAAATATGAGAGCGAGCGACACAGACACAAAGGAGAAAGAAACATGACTCTTACACATTGAAGACAGAGAGAATGAGGGGGGAGAGAAGTGATAGACAATAAGGAAATAGAGAGGGGGATCGATATACAGAGAGAGAGGAGAGTTGAGAAAGGAAAGGAACAAGCTTAATGTAGATATTCCTTTATATAAATATAGATTTACACACATATATATAGATAGATAGATATATATATATATATACTAGAAAGAGGATAAGAGGGAAAATATAAGAGAGAGAGATGCGAATGGGAGATATATATACTTTTCTCAATCACATATGAAGATGTATATGTGTATATATTATATATCTGTGAATACGTATAGCCAGAAGTATATTTATGTATGCTGAATATTATCATAAAACAAGGTATTGTCTGTTAGATGAGAAAGCAGAGCGGAGATATATCTAAGAGAAGATTCTAGATAAACATGGTGAAACAAAGATTTGTAAAAGAAGGGGGCATCACAGCAATTAAATAGAAGGCCTAGAAATGGATAAATATATGTGTATATTGGTGGATAAATGGATATTATGAAGGTTAATGAACCAAGGATGTATATATGTGTTTTATGGAGGGATAAAGGTAGGGATATTTGTGTATATTTAGGTGAGATATCGTACATTAGAAAGCAAGTCGCAATTTGGCTGAAAAGATCTGAACAGGTTTTTACCTTTCACTGGCAAAGGGAAGAAAAGCGAAGTGGCTGAAAACAGAGAAGATGTGCGTTTCCCCCGTAGTCGTCTTATTGGTAATAGGACACCATGGTGCAGCAGTGATGTTGATCGGCAGGGAAGGTGAAGCAACAAAAAAAGGACACACACTTTCAAGTGTTGTGGGAAAAAAAAAAACAACCTCGAATTTCAGGAGCAAGCTGCCATCTTGTAAAAAAGCGTTCAACAGTACCCGGATAAAAACCTCGTTCTCGTCAGGCCACTCGAGTAAAGCCGGAACCGTTCGTAGAACATCGGAGCTGTCCGGAAATGTTCGGCAATGTTGAAGCTGAGATGAAGGTGTAAATGGGATTGTGGGGGCGGACAAGAAAAGAAAAAGAGATGAAATCTTTGGCTGCCAGTTTTTCTTTTCCCTCTCTCTCTCTTTTCTTTTCCTTCTCTCTCTCTTTTCTTTTTTTTTTTTAGAGGTCAATGTTACTGTTCAAATCAACTTAACTTTTTTTTTTTCTCAATAGAAGTCTTTTGGGTTAACTAACGTAAAGAAAATATCGGGGCACACCTACACAAGTGTGCCTTTCCCCATAGACTTTGTTTCCTCATAACTTTCAGAAAAATGGATATATTTTATTACGATTTTTTCTACAAATATCTTTTAGATGGTGTAGATTACCATTATATCGGAAATTAATATTTTAAAAAACCCCAAAAAGTTACTGAGCGCGTACACATACCCACTGACACACATCACATGGTTACTTTCAGAAATTCAGGTTCCAATTTGTTACATATATATGTGATGTGTCCACCTATCATTATTATAATTGTTTCACGTTTGATTTCGATATACTCATCAACCTACACCAATCTGAAAGGTGTTTGTTGAAAATTTTATTGAAAAAAAATAAGCATTTTTCTGGTGAGTTTTGCAGAAGCAAAATTGATCAATGACCACACTTGCCCAAGGTGCCATGCAGTGGGACTGAACCCAGAACCATGATGTTGGTAAGCAAGTTACTTACCACTCTGTGTCACGCTGAATCTCCCCGAGAACTACATTAAGGGTACACGTGTCTGTGGAGTGCTCAGCCACTTGCACGTTAATTTCACGAGCAGGCTGTTCCATTGATCTGATCGACTGGAACCCTCTTCATCATAACCGGTGGAGTGCCCAGTTTTTGGATGCAGCATGGGCGAATGATTAAAATGTTCACTTCACAATCCTTACATCCCTGATTTGATCCTGGGACCTAGTGATTACATGACACCCTTGGGCAAGCATCTTTACCGTAACCTCAGATCAAACCAAACCTTTTATGAAACTGGACAGATGGAAACTATATGGAAGCCTGTCATATGGATTATATCTGGAATTCAAAGGTCCAGCCTTGTTGCACATTTTGTCGCCCTGATTCTGCTTCAGGATTACATATGTCTCTGGAGTACTCAGCCACTAAGACAAGAATTCAACCAGAAAGTAATTCAACTGATTGAATAAGTAAATAATCATCATCGAAACTGATGTCCTTCATTGTTGTTCTTAGAGAGATTTGGCTGCTATATCTAGTATATTGATTGACCAAAGAGATGCCATCCTTGGTTTGGACTTTTTGGTTGGTTGGCTCAGCAGACTGGAATTTCTGAAGTTTATTCTCATCTCTTGTTTCAACAACATCAACAACAACATGCACCATCCGAACGTGGCTGATGCCAGTAACCCCTGACTGGATCTTGTGCCAATGGCACGTAAAAAGCACCATCCGAACGTGGATGATGCCAGTACCCCCTGACTAGCCCCTGTGCCGGTGGCATATGAAAAGCACTATCCGAATGTGATCAATGCCAGGCACACCTGACTGGCTCCTGTGCCAGTGGCATGTAAAAAGCACCCACTACACTCTTGGAATGGTTGGTGTTAGGAAGGGCATTCAGCTGTAGAAACATTGCCAGATCAGATTGAAACCTGGTGTAGCCTCCTGGCTTCCTAACACCTAACATTCAACTAAGAATTCTTCAAGGTGATGCCCCAGCATGGCTGCAGTCTAATGAATGAAACAAGTAAAAGATAAGAGAGGAGAAAAGAAAGCATTTTGCCTGGCATGCTAACGACTAAGATTTTTATATATCTCAAATGGCTATGGAGGTCCAGTAGAATAAAATAGGAACCAAAGGGGCCGATGGGCATAAAATGGTTGAAAACCACTGGTATAGAGTGTGCAACAGATGGACTGGCTGACCAACAGATGTCCTTTCCACAAAAAAAAAAGCAGATGCTCAACTCTGGTCAAAGGAGATCTGAGATGTAAATTCACTGTACATCTGCAGATATTCCAAGATGGTAAGATTTGGTTGCTCTTTGTCATGCATACTTTTCTTGCATCACATTTCTTTGACAGAACTGCAATCTTGGGCCAGGTCCTCATAGTCCTCTA
>NC_142950.1:35121828-35146828 GCF_046866305.1 Octopus bimaculoides | reverse complement strand
AAAATTAATGTATGGTTCGACCGGGGTCTGGGAAGCCAGGAGGCTGCACCAGGCTCCTGTCTGATCTAGCAGTGTTTCTACAGCTGGATGCCCTTCCTAACGCCGACCACTCTGTGAGTGTCGTAGGTGCTTTTTACGTGCCACTGGCACAGAAGCCAGTCTCAAAATTTTATCATTACTCTTTTACTGCAAAAATCAGATATATCCACCCCAAATTCCATTTGTGGATAGTAGACATATCCACTCAAACTTCCATTTTCCTTTTACAGTGGAAATCAGATATGTCCACTTAAAATTCCATTACCCCTAACTGCAGAAAAGTAGTTTTATAACCAAATCCATTTTTTGTTGAGGAATGTCATGTTTAAAGCTATTTTTGGTTGAAAGATTTCAAATTTATTGAGTCCACATGACTTGCAGGAAATACCATTTCTATTTTCTTTTGGTAGATTTTTAACATCATTACTGGAATAACCACGAGATTTAATGTTGCAGTTTAAGGATTAAAAAGTTTGCTTCATAATCATGTGGCTTTTGTTTGGTTTCACTTTGCTAATTTCTATAACGAAGCTTTAGCTTGGGTCAGATATAAAGAGAAAAGAATTTCGCCACAGGAGTGCTGTGTGGTAAGTAGCCTGCTTTCTGACCACATATTCCAGGTTCAGTCCCACTGCATGGCACCCTGGGGGCAAGTGTCATCTACTATAACCTCGGGCCGACCAAAGCCTTAGGAGTGGATTTGGTAGACAGAAACTGAAAGAAGCCTGGTTTGGAGGTGATGTACAGAAATTATATAGAAAAAAATTTTAATTAAGGTACTCAGAAACCTGGATGTTTGTACATTTACAGATTTTTATTAATGTCACATATTAAATGAAGCGCTTTTCACCTAGTCGTGTAGGTTTTTCAATTTGAAAAACCTACACGACTAGGTGAAAAGCGCTTTATTTAATATGTGACATTAATAAAAATCTGTAAATGTACAAACATCCAGGTTTCTGAGTACCTTAATTAAAATTTTTTTCTATATATATATATATATATATATATGTTTATGCGTGTCTGTGTTTGTGTGCCTGTGATTGTTCCCCCACCATTGCTTAGACAACTGATGTTGGTGTGTTTACATCCCTGTGACTTCGCGGTTCAGCCAAAGAGTCCGATACAATAAGTACTAAGCTTACAAAGAATAAGTCCTGGGGTTGATTTGCTCGGCTAAAGGCAGTGCTCCAGCATGGCCACAGTCAAATGACAGATAAAAGAAAAACGTAATTGTATGATGTCTGTAAACAATAAAGCTAATTTAATTAAGGTGCGGATTGCGTTTGACCCTCTGACCAATAACTAACGAGGAGTTGGTGACCTTCTGTGTTTGTTTCTCGTTTGTACATTTATTATAATATGTTTTTAACTTATTTAAATGGATCATCACGTAGGGTTGCTAAATTTGTTTACAGGTAAATAGTTCCATATTTCCATATGACATCTCTTCCTCCCTTTCTCTCTCTCTCTCTCTCACCTTCTTTTGCCTTCTCTCTCTGCTCTCTCCCACTTTTCTCCTTCCTCCCACTAACATCTGACCTGTGGTCATCGTCTCATCTTCTTCCTTGCTTCCCGACCACATGGTTCCTGGTTCAGTCCCACTGTGTAGCACCTTGGACAAGTGTCTTCTTCTATAGCCTCGGGCCGACCAAAGCCTTGTGAATGGATTTGGTAGACAGAAACTGAAAGAAACCCATCGAATATATATATGTGTGTGCGTGAGTGTGTGTGTGTGTGTGTGTGTGTGTGTGTGTGTGTGTGTGTATGCGCATGTGTGTATGTTTGTGTGTCTGTTTGTCCCCCCCCCCTACTGTCGCTTGACAACCGATGTTGGTGTGTCTACGTCCCCATAACTTAGCGATTCGGCAAAAGATATTAACAAAATAAATACTAGGCTTACAAACAATGAGTCATGGGGTCGATTTGTTTGACTAAAGGTGGTGCTCCAGCATGGCCACAGTCAAACGAAAGAATATGTAGGTATCGGTACGTGAGCGTGTCATGCGTATGCATTGTTGTACATACATATATATGCGTGTGTGTGTGTGTGTGTGTGTGTATGCATGTAATTATGTATATGTTGATGTGTATGTACATCTTAGCTCTCTACGTCTGTGTACATCTTCATATGCAGATGTTTATCTCTGTCTTGGTGATGCTGCCAATTCCCATATTAATAGCGCTGTGTGCTCAGCCATCCGTATCTGAATTGTAAATTTCTCAGATTCTGGCTCGACACGAAACAGCTTATCACTTCATTTTTAAGACCTACACCACCAACTGACATGTGACATGTTGTAAACCAAGGAGTATCTGTTTATCGATATAGCTGTGAACATGCATCTGTGTGTGCTTGTGTATCTTTATGTGTTTATGTATATGTATATGTATGTCCATGTATATATGTGTGTGTGTGCCTCTGTGTGTGCAGCTGTATATTTGAATTTTTGTTTTCCTCAGTATAGAAACACTGATGAAACAATAACAACCCTCTGGCACTCAGTTCTGGAGCATAGGTCCTTGTAGCAGAAACAGCTGTAAGCTAATGAATGTGATTACATAACTCCTGTTCTTTTGTCATTTATTTAATATCATTCATATGCACGTACATATGTTGTATTAATATATTTACATACACACACACACACACGTGTGTGTGCATTTTTGTGTGCAAATATATATGTGTATGATGTATATATGTGTGAGAAGAGTATTTAATGCTTGAAGAATTGATCATTGATCTTGGTGAGAAAAGTATTGATGAGGAGATAGAGATGCTGATCACAAGAATCTCCATCTCTTACTGCATTATGCTGGCTGCCTGCATCATTGCATCATTGACTTGTATAATTCAAACCTGGAATCAAGCTACCTGTTGATGAAGCGGTAATAATTAAAAATGTATATAGGTCATTGTTTAGTTAGTCAGCATGTCAGTTTAGCTTATACCGAGATATGTTGGAGACAGTATAAATATTATGATGACGACGACGACGATGATGATGGTGACGATGATGATGATCATGATGGTGGTGGTGATGATCATGATGGTGGTGGTGGTGATGATCATGATCATGATGATGACAATGATGGTGGTGATGATAATGATGGTGATGAGTACAATAATGATGATGATGATGATGAAGAAGCAAGTAATAAACGATTGTAATATTAGTAATAATATCAGACATCATTTAAGGCGGTGAACTGGCAGAATACCGATATGGTGCTGTTTAACATTTTCATTTGAAGCGTTAAGAGAAGACTTTACTGGACTTGTACTTTTGAAAGACCAAAACAACAGCGGAAGAAAGAAATATTTCAATCTTTGCTAATCTCTTGAGATGAATTAAACATTAAACTGGCGACAGATGGCGAGTTTGGCCACAGATGGAGCGCCACAGAATGGTAGGCCGTGATTTAAGTGTTGTGTCCAGATTAAAATCAAATCTTCAGCCTATAAATGAAGATCTCCCATCTTTGTAGTGTGAATTGCTTTATGAATTACTAAGTGATGTACTGCTGCAAAACTCTGAAAAATTGGCCAAGTCATTGATATCACTGTAAAAAAAACAGTTATATTTTATATTCTTTATCTTCTATCTGTTACTTGTTTCAGTCGTTAGACTGTGGCCATGCTGGGGCACCGCCTTGAAGAATTTTTCGTTGAATGAATCGACCCCCCCCCCCCCTCCCAGGACTTATTTTTTAAAGCCTGGTACTTTTTCTGGTAAATTTTCAGATTAACACCTGCACGATTTTTACTAGGGTGTTAGGGTGGGAATTCTGTCCCTAACCCTAACCGTAACCCTAAAACACTAACCTTAACCCTAACACACTAGTGAAAATTGTGCGGGTGTTAATCTGTAAATTTACCCTTTTTCTTTCTGGTCGCTTTTGCTGAACCTACCACTAAGTTATGGAGATGTAAACAAACCAACACTAGTTGCCAAGCAGTTGCAGGGGTCAAACGCAGGCACACATGTAATTTTTGTTGTCATCAGAGTATGTGTCCCTTGTTACTCACAGCCTCTGGTTACCATAACAGCCGTGGGCGATCGCATTCCTATTCATTTCTTTTTTTTTTTCTCTAAGCAATGTAAAAAAAAAAATAAATGAAAAAAAAAAAACCGCCCAGCCTATTTGGAAGCTCTATTTAACACGTCATGTTTGTAGGCGAGCTATTGTCATACATTGAAATGGTGTCAGTTATAATACAAGCAAAATATTAACAACAATAGTTGATATATATATTTAACTATTCACCCGATTTCGTCGAGAAATAGATCCATATAAAAATATTTAGTAACACAGTTTGTATTAGTTCTGAATGACTGTGATATCAACATTGGGTTACTGAGTTACACCTGAGATTTGTTCAAGACTAACATGTGGGTGTTGGACCTCCAATTCACATTTGCATTTGCTTATCAGATCGTGGCGTTTTGTTTGTTCTACAACCACCCTTAACCCCTAACCCTTTAGCGTTCAGAGTATTCTCTTAAATTTAATGCTTTATTCATTCACATGGTTTCGAATTAATCATGCATTATCTCGTACCTTTGTGATTTTGATAATGTGATTGTTTATGCTTTAGAATTTATTGCCAGGTAGGTGTGAGAGGCCAAATCAGGCCAGTTTGAACACAAAACAGGTTGGACACTTTAGGTCACATATGGTCAGTTCAAATGCTAAAGTATTAAAATGTACCGGACTTTAGCCAGTATATATTTTGGTGCTTTAACCCTTTGATTCTGTAATTAAATTTCATGGTCATTCCCATAACGATGTTAATTATCCATCAAAAAATAGAATTGATATTTTCTGTTTCTGCAATGCTTTTTCAGTATCCCCTGTGGGTATGGATTTTCATATCCACCCCTAAAAACATTTGATTTTGGCTCAATAAAGAGATATTTGATGAAATATGTGAAAAAACAATTAAGAGAATCTGAAAAATTGTCATTTGTCAAAAGTGTCACTGAGGACTTCTTTATTTCTCGCAGCAATAAGGAGAGGTTTTCACAAAAGCCATGGGGTAACATCACTTTCTGCAGTTAGCAGTTGTAAGATCTTGAACGGATATATCTGTTTTCAACAGTCAAAGGGTTAAACACTAGACCTATTCATGGGTATTCAGAGGGTATTGGTTCCAAATATATTACCAGTTTTGCTCTAACGTTTTTACTTCTGGAGATACAGAATACCTGACCTCTTTATATGTGAAAGCACATGGCTTAGTGGTTAGGGTTTTTGGCTTTCAATCATAAGGTCATGAGTTCGATTCCTGGTGGTGTGTTGTGTCCTTGAGCAAGACACTTTACTTCATATTGCTCCAGTCCACTCAGCTGGCAAAACTGAGTTGTACCTGTAATTCAAAAGAAGCCAGCCTTGTCACATTGTGTCACACTGAATCTCCCATAACGATGGTTGCCTTTCAACCTTTTGGGGGTCAATAAAATAAGTACCAGTTGCGCACTGGGGTTGATGTAATTGACTTAACTCCTCCCTAGGATTGCTGGCCTTGTGTCATGATTTGAAACCAACTCTTTACATACTCTTAAACAAACACATACTAAAGTAAGTCAGTTTATTTCAGTGCAAAAAGCTTAGAGTAAAAGCATTGAACAAAACAAGTGTTTGCTTTTGCTGTTTATGCAGTGAATTCCCCGAGACTAAGCTTAGAAAAACTTGGAGATATGTGATAGTGTCACCGAGATAAGAAAGCTTATAAAACATTGTTATTCCTTGGCACTTAATGGTCTGAGTTCTCTGCATGACATTGGTTTGTTCTAACTATTAACACTTGATTGTCAACCATTAGGCAGACAACTAATCTAAATTAGTGGATGACATGCTCTTCAGTTTTTAAAAAGCTTCTCTGTAACTTGAGCTTCAAGGTCCATTATCTCCATGGTTATTTCAATCACCTTCCAGAAAAGCTTGGCAGTTTAAACAAACAGCAAGGAGAAATATTTCAAAATAGAGTTTAAGAATAAGGGATAATAGGTACCCCACAGGACACGTACAGGAAGATAGATTATGGTGCCATGTCTTCATGTCCGTTGTCACTTTGTCAAATGTCTTTTCGTCTGACATCTTTTGATCCAATGAATTTTTTTGTCCAACAACAAATCCTATCAATAAAATTCTAAATGCCATCCGAATGTGACCAATGCTAGTTCCACCTGACTGGCTCCCATGCTGGTGGCACGTGAAAAGCACCATCTGAGCGTGGCCGATGCCAGTGCCACCTGACTGGCTCCTGTGCTGGAGGCATGTAAAAAGCATCATTCGAGCATGACCGATGCCAGTGCCCCCTGATGGCTCCTGTGCCGGTGGCACGTAAAAAGCACCATCCGAATGTGACCGATGCCGGTGCCACCTGACTGGCTCCTGTGCCAGTGGCACATAAAAAGCACTCACTACACTCTCAGAGTGGTTGGCATTAGGAAGGGCATCCAGCTGTAGAAACCTTGCCAGATCAGATTGGAGTTTGGTTCAGCCTCCTGGCTTGTCAGTCCCCAGTCAAACCGTCCAACCCATGTCAGCATGGAAAACAGATATTAAACGATGATGATGATGATTAAATAATGGAATGAGAAATATAGAACACTTCAAACATAGTTTTTTATATATTTATTCATTTTCTATTTGCATTCTTTTAAAAAATGTTTTCTACTAAAAATTTATAATTCTGTTATATTGTTTATGTTGCTTTTTCTCTTTTATTTTTCAGACTGTTTCTGGCAGCGAATAATCTGATTTTATGGAATGGACTATCTTTTTATATTCTAGAAAACCTCAACTGACTCCAGCGAATTTACTAATAAAAGCTCAACAAATCTTCTGAAAGACTGGTGCTATAAGATACACACACATGCACACACATACAATGATTAATATCTGAAAGAAAGACCAAAAAAAAAAAAAAACCTGTTTTTATGATTCCTTATTGTTGTGATTCTATGGCGTTGCTGTCCAATGCCAATTACTGACTGATCACCCTTGTTCCAGCCTTCATCATAATGATATTCACAGAATGGTTTGCCTCAGTGAAGTAATTCTGTCACCTTTACATCCAACTGGAACAATCGAAGCTGAAACTTTTTGAAGAGATATCTTTGAGAATCTGTTGGAAGAAATTCCTCTACCATGTTTCTTGTTGGCGAAACATTTTAACTCGTGTAGCTTGAAGAATTAGCTGTATTCGTAAAAATGGATTCTTCAAGAGACATTGCCAAAACAGAGATGTCTGCAAACATCCTGGAAATTCCGTTTGATTTGAAGATGAGTTCTAGCCGAACTATTCGGTCGAATAAGACTGCAGCAAACAACTTCCGAGAATATCTGAGGGAGAAAGGATTTAACGAGAAGTTTGAAAACTTTGACGTACCAACATTGAACAAGAGTCTTGGAAATTTCTACATCGATGCCAGGCAGGCTGATGGCACTCACTACAAAGTGAACTCTTTAGAAAACTTTCGATATGGATTAAACCGATACTTGAGGTCAGCACCTTATTTTAGAAAAATTGATATTATCAAAGATAATGAGTTTTCCGATGCTAATCAGTTTTTCAAGGCAGCGATCATGGAATTGAAAAGACTCGGTAAAGGCGATGTCGAACATCATCCAGTGATAACAAGTGCCGACCTAAAGTCTTTGTATGAATCTGCTTACTTTGACCCGAGCACACCAGCCGGGTTATTGAATAAGGTTCAGTTTGACATACGCATGTATTTCTTTCGACGGGGAATGGAAAACATGTCCAAAATGACGAAATCGACATTTGCCGTCATGAAGGATCCAGAATCCGGATTGAAAGTTGTTGTCAAAGTGGATGAGTTTGGATCCAGTCCGAAAGAGAACCAGTCTGAAAGCATAACTGGAGTTATGCCGGAGTCAGTGGGCAGCCGTTTGTGTCCGGTGAAGTCCTTTCAACTGTATCTGAGCAAACTCCATCCGGACTGCGACCGACTTTGGCAGAGACCAAGAGAGAATTCATTCTTTGATGACGACATCTGGTATTGTCGATCTGCTGTTGGTGAGAAAAACTTGGCCAAATTCATGTCTGGTCTGAGTAGAACATGCTCTTTGTCCAGAACGTATACCAACCATTCAATAAGAGCTACTGGGGCAGCCATTCTGCGGAAATACTTTGAATCAAATATGATAATGGCTGTGATGGGACAGAAGTCAGCTTCTTATCTCTCTGGTTATCAGCGTATTAGCAACAAGGACAAGATCTCTATGGGGCAGGCAATTACGGCAAACCTTTGCAGTGCAGAATCGTCTGCGGACAACTCGTTTGCAGACGAAGAGAAAAACACACAACAGGTAAGGATATCTTCCAGACTATGTGGTTTATTGATCTCATATATGTTATTGATTGTATTCTATTGATTCCAGGAGGAATGAAATGACAGAATCTGGAGAGAGTGGGATTAAAGCTTTTATATTTTATTCTTTTACTTCTTTCTGTCATTTGACTGTGGCCATGCTGGGGCACCACCTTGAAGGGCTTTAGTCAAGCAAATCGACCCCAGGACTTAGTTTTTTAAGTCTAGTACTTATTATATCGATCCCTTTTGCTGAACTGCTAAGTTACGAGAATGTAAATCTAAGATCAATGTCATTCCACCCATGACCTTTGCAGCTTTTTGTATATCTCAGGCTACATTGGTCAGTATGCCCTTCCTTTTTTAAAGATAAAATGGTGTGATTTCAAGAAATTTGACTGCTATTTCTAGTTGACTGAAGGACTATATAGATGTCTTGTTGACCAGTGGACCAAGTAGTTAACATTACTTTGTTATTTAACCCCAGGTCATCCCTAATTGAATAGGTCCAGGATCAAAACATTCATTTTTCTGTAGTCCTTGTTGAAATCTTACTGTGTGGTAAGGGTTCAATCCCACTGCGTGGCACCTTGGGCAAGTGTCTTCTACTATAACCTTGGGCTGACCAAAGTCTTGTGAGTAGATTTGGTAGATGGAAACTGAAAGAAACCTGTTGTATATATATTGTGTATATATATATGTATATATATATATATATATATATATATATATATATAGATAGATATAAGTTCTGGGGGTCGATTTGCTCGACTAAAAGCGGTGCTCCAGCATGGCTGCAGTCAAATGACTGAAACAAGTAATAGAGTATATACATACACACATACATATATACACACACACACACTCACACACATATATATACACACATACGTTATTAATATATGTATATCTATCTATCTATCTGTCTATCTATCTATCTATCTATATATATATATATATATATATATATATATATATATATATATATATTAGTATGTATTAATATATGTGTACAAATGAGAAAGGTGTACTCAATCTAAATCTCTGTGTTTTTGAGAATCATCAGGAGCACGTATCCACTAGCAACCACATGCTTGGAGTGTGTGTGTGTGTAAAGACAAGTTATGAAATCTGCTGATGATACACTTTGGCTTACTGGCACTTTTTTCTCTCCACTGCCAGCATATGTTTACCTCCACCACCACCGCTGCCACCAGCACCGCTGCCACCACCGCCTTCACAACCTCTTTTGCCATCATAACCACTGCAGCTAACTTCACCACTGCCACCACCACCATCACAACCTCTCCTACCATTATAACCACTGCTATTAACTTCACCGCCGCCACCACTACCACTACTACCACTACTGCTGCTACTACTACTACTACTACTGTACCACCATCACTACTACTACTACCACCACCACCACCACCACCATCATTACAACCTCTACCACCGCCTTCACAACTTCTCCTACCATCATAACCATTGCTACTAACTTCATCACTGCCCCCCCACCACCACCACCACAGCTGCTGCCACCACCACCACCACCACTGCCACCATTCTATGTCACTGTTGCTATTTAATTATTTACTATTGTCCATATATATATATATATATATTGACATTTTCTCTGCTTGTTTATTTATTCATTTATTTCAGCTGCTGCACCTACTGCACCAATAGCAACAGCGGTAGCTTGTTGTTGTTGCTGTTGTTGTTGTTGGTATTGTTAAGTTATCAAGTAGCAAAAATGGCTTCGAGTTTCTTCAATGGCAGTGTATTCAGGCTGCTGCTAAAAAAAAAAACAACAAAAAAAGCAACAAAAATATCCCCTCCCCTCCAAAAAAAAGCAGCAGCAACAACAACAACAACAGTATTTTAAATGTGATGATGATGATGATGAGGAGGAGGAGGAGAATAATAAAGGGGACACTGGAAGGATTGATTATAACACCATTGATGACCTTGTTGACGATGATGATGATGATGATGATAGTGATAGTGATGATGGCTGTAGTGGTAGTAATGGTGACAGCAGAAGGCTTGACGATGTTGACAATGATGATATTGGGGGTGATGATGATGTTGGCGATGCTGGTGGTCGTGGTGGTGATTAGAAATGTCTGACTTGGAGAGACAGAACACAAAGGGACATAACTGTTTACTGCAAGCCATTGAATTTGTCATTGTGTTGATGGTGTGAGAAAGTCCATTTCTAAGTCGGAGTGGCCGTTGAATTGATTTACTTAACTTTAGTGTCTTTAGAAAGAGGTAGTGAGCTGGACAATCGTTGAAATGACCAGAAGGTTATGTCTATCTCCTGGCCTTGCATCATGTCCACGAACAAGGGACTTGACCCTTTTGTTAACAGCTTTGTTGAAAAACCACCTTTATTCCAATTAATTTTGAAAACAATGTCGTTCTTTTATTCTTTTACTTGTTTGGGGGAAGGGAAAGTCGATTACATCGTCCCCTGTACTCAACTGGTACTTAATTTATTGACCCTGAAAGATGAAAGCCAAAGCCGACCTTGGTGTAATTTGAACTCAGAATGTACCGGCAAATGAAATACCACCAAGCATTTTGCCCGGTGTGCTAACGATTCTGCCAGCTCCACCACCTTACTGTAACAATAATAATTCATTTCTACTCTAGGCACAAGGCCTGAAATTTTGGGTGAAGGGGGCCAGTCAATTAGATGGACACCAGTATGCAACTGGTACTTAATTTATCGACCCGAAAAGGATAAAAGGCAAAGTCGACATCGGTGGAATTTGAACTCAGACCGCCCAGCATGCTAGCAATTCTGCCAGCTCACTGCCTTACTGTAACAATAATAATGTTATATTGATTAGTGTTAAATTGATGGTTTAGAAGCAAATTTTCCACTTTTCCTAATAAATTATTGTGTGAAGCCTGAATATTTTAGAATCTGACATTTCAACAACATTGGTGGACTTCTCCACAGTTTTATCCTACAAACTTGTTTATCTTTATTATGTTTACATTATTAACACTGTCATGTGACCAAAATACCGTTCTGGGAGATTTATATATGTCACATTCTTTCCATGTTTTCATTTCACCAAAGTTAAGCACCAACCATAGTGTTTAACATATTTTTATTTTCGTTTACTTTTTTTTTCTTTTTTTCTACATATGTCAAAATATGAAGAAGACATTCTAAAAGAGGTGTCATTTAATTTTCATTGGTTGTTATTTTATGTTGGTCCCCTTCTCCAATGCCCTCTCCCCTCTCAAAGGATCTTTGTCTCGCAAGTTACTCAGTGAAAGCTGCACCAGGCCACAATTGTCAGTTTGGCATGGTTTCTACAGCTGGATGCCCTCCCTAATGCCAACCCCTTTACACAGTGTATGGGGTGTTTTTCCAAGTGGCACCAGTGCTAGTGCTTTTTACGTGGTTTCTTTCATGTACCTTCTATGAAATCCAGTCACAAGGCTTTGGTCAGCATTGTTTTAGCATTCAAATGACGCCACCCTGCTGGCTAGAAGGAGCAGGCCAACATTCCCCCTGCTCCAGCAATGGGAAATGAAGTGTTTTGCTCAAGAACACAACACACTGCCCAGTCTGGGAATCGAACCTACAATCTAATGATCATGAGTGCAACAGCCTAACCACTGGGCCACGTGCCTTCACTATATACAGTAATACCTCACTTTACAAGGGCCTGCTTTACAAGACCCCAGGTTTATGAGTTTTATTTTATAATGAATATAAAAAGGTTAAACAGCCATTTTGTGTGCGTGGTAATGTCACAACATGTGACAACAACTGGTTCTGACACATCTACACAGCTGCATATTGCAATGGAGTAACATGAGCGCACAAGATCTCGTTGCTACTACAGGAAGTTATTGCTTTGTTTTATGAGTTTCCACTTTACAAACGATCTCTTGTATGTCGAGGTGTTACTGTATACAGGGTGGCCCAAAAGTAGGTTTACAGTTATTCAACTATCTCTTTCGCATTCATATATTAACAGCTTAGATCTTAATTATAAAAAAATATGAAACCATTATTCTATGCTAATTCAGTTAATTTTGTCAAGCTCCCATTTCAGTTTGTAAGATAAAAATTTAAATTATTTACATTATTTACATTTGACGGATATTTGTCCTCATTTTGTTTGTTGTTAACACAACGTTTCGGTTGATATACCCTCTAGCCTTCATCAGGTGTCAACCGTAGAAACCATGCCAAAGCTGACATGGAGCATGATGCAGTCCTGTGGCTCACAACATCCGGTCAAACCATTCAACCCGTGGCAGTATGGAAAGTGGACATTTAATGATGATGATGATAAAAATGCTAAAAGGGGTCATTTAAATCCCCTCTTTGCTACTTTTTACTGATGCCAGGAGCTGTTACTGTTTTTATTTGTTTTATTTTATTATTTCTATTTTTGCAGACCACACCTACCACCTCTGATAATTCAGTGAAAACATCTTCGTCACAGCTACAAAGCTTTGGTCTCACAGACTACAATAAAGGTAAGAATTAAATAGAATTTCATTTTCAAATACGTGTTCGACTGTGGACAAGTGGATATGGTATTGGACTACTTTCTCCACAGTCTTGAGTTCAAATCTGCTGCTAGAATTCTAATGTATTTCAAGGTACAACACCTTATTCTACCTTACCTCACTTCGCTTTATCTCACTCTGTACTACTGTGTAGTAATCACCATGGATACACAGTACCATTTCATAGTAGGCAGTATAGGTATGCAGTACCACCTCATTGCATGGTCAATTCTATGGCCACACATTACTGCTGCATAATAACTAATATGCTTTGGACATAGAAGGGCATCCAGCTGTAGAAACTCTGCCAAATCAGATTGGAGCCTGGTGTAGCCATCTGGTTGCACCAGTCCTCAGTCAAATCGTCCAACCCATGCTAGCATGGAAAGCGGACGTTAAACGACGACGATACAACGATACGATAGAGTACCACTCCATAGTAGGTACTACGAGTACCCAGTACCACGTCTCAAACAGAGACCAAACAATCATCTCATCTCATCTCTTGTGCCCACTTCTCCCTGCGAGGATCTTGCGGGGAGAAGAGTCTTTAAGCATCAGGTATGAAGATACTGTTGCATTATAATTCAGAGAACTCCCAGAAGAAACTAAGGACCTTGAAACGGAGTGGAGACTATTCAGCTTGGCAGTTTCTGTTTCAGCTGTTAAAAGTTGTGGGTGAAAGCAGCCTGGGGTGGTGCCAAGTGGCAAGAAAGAGACTAAACACTGCTTGAAAAATACCAACAACAACAATAACAACGGAAAACAACCAAACATGCTTCTATCTCACTAATAGTGATTCCTGATCTACAAAGATTTAACCCTTCAGCATTCAGATTATTCCATCGAATATAATGCTTGTTTATTCACATCATTTTGAATTAATCATACATTATCTCATGGCTTTAAGGTCTTGATGATGTGATTGTTTATTTTCAGAATGATATTGTAGAAAAGGTGTGAGAGGCTGGATGTGGCCAGTTTGAACATAAAACAGAATAGTTGGGCCAGATATGCCAGGTTTAAATGCTAAAGGGTTAAACATACAATCACCAAAGATTTCTGGTTTACTTATTGACTGAATATAATTTCAAGGGTCCCTTCTTGAACTTTGATGCTATTTCAGTTTTTCGAGTTTTTGTTGACCCAGCTCTTCTTTAAAAAAAAAAGGTTCTGTTTTTATTTATATTATTTTACTTCTAGGTGCTAGCCATTCGATGGATATGCCTTTAAACCAGAGTCCTTGTCCAACAGACAATTCCTGGTTAAATAAAGAATTATCAACAAAGCTACAGGTAACCTTTCCAAATAATTATTTGTGATGTTTACGTCTTTACATCTAAAGCTTCTGCGTTGGGGCCTGCTCTTCAATATTCAGCCGGTGATGGAATATGTGTTCATGGTTACATACGGTCTACCTAGGAGTATAATATTTAATGTATTTCCAAGATGGCTGTTAACTGGCAGGTTTGTTAGTGTTGGATAGACTGCCTTGGGCTATTGGTTCCGGCTCTCTGTGCCCTGAGTTCAAATACTGCTGAGGTCAATTTTGCTTTTCCTTTTGTGGGTTGCTGAATAAATAAAATACCCGTGCTGTACTACAAGGCATATGTTTGTCTGTCTGTCTCTTTTTCTAGAAGAAATTGACTGTCATTAGACCTTGAGAGGGATGGCCTGGTCTAAAAATGGGAGTTTAGCTGCTATTTCTAACACATTGAACAACCACATAGCAGCAACTCATTTGTGGACTCATTTGATGTTAATGATTTAATGATAATGATGACGATAATAAAAAAACAAAATAAAGGAAATTACTATTATCATTATTATTATTATTATTATTATTATTATTATTATTATTATTATGAAAGAAATCATTACCCGTCTGTTCTACATTCGTTGCAGTCTAGCAGCTCTACGTCTATGGAGAAAGTGAAAACAGTGGACCTTGTCAGTAATAAAAGGTCCGTTATGGCATCGGAGAATGTGGGAGCTTTGAAGGTGTTGCAAAGATATTCTGTTAGCAGCCAGAATGAAAACAACAGAGAAAACCAGTAAGTGGAACCCCTCACCTCCAACCCCAAAATCTTCATATTCAGTTTGTTTTCCTTCTTTCTCGACAATTTTTCAAGGTGTGCTCCAGCATGGTCACAGTCTAATGACTAAAACAAGTAAAAAGAATAAAATAAACCTATCTTCTGAAGGCTCAGCCTTTTCTCCTTTTTTAAGGGCCAGAAGTTACCTCTGGTTTTCTGTATGGCATTTGGTGGATAAGGGGCTAAATTTCCTCCCAGTATGTAAAGGAAACTCATTTATAATAATTTCAGTCATTGGACTGTGGCCTTGCTGGGACACAACTCTCAAGGGTTTAGTCCAGTGGTTCTTAACCGTGGTTTGTATATATATATATATATATATATATATATATATATATACGATGGGCTTCTTTCAGTTTCTATCTACCAAACCCACTCACAAGGCTTTGGTTGGCCCAAGGCTATAGTAGAAAACACTTGCCCAAGGTGCCACGCAGTGAGACTGAACCTGGAACAATGTGGTTGGGAAGCAAGCTTCTTATCACACAGCCACACCTGCACCTGATTGACCGTTGACTGGACACTATTCAATTTTTTTTCTCCGTGTTTTTCTCCTTGTCTCCGTATTCTTTCTGTTGAAGAGCGTAGCTCGAAACGTCAAAGACTTTCCGTATTCCCGAGCGTCATACTAATATATCCTTTTGTTATTTACACCACCTGTCCTCGTCTGTTGTTATTATTTGTATATTCTCCCATATATATATATATATATATATATGTGTGTGTGTGTGTATTTATTTGTGTGTGTGTGTCTTGGTGTCTGTGTTTGTCCTCCCATCACCATTCGACAACTGGTGTTGGTGTGTTTATGTCCCTGTATCTTAGTAGTTTGGTAAAAATGACCGATAGAATAAGTACTAGACTTAAGAAATCACTCCTGGGATCGAACCCTTGAAGGGGGGTACTCCAGCATGACTACGGTGAAATCACTGAAGCAAATTAAAAAAAAAAAAAAAAAAGAATAAAATAAAACAAGATTTTTGAAACATTGAATGGGTCTGAGGGCCCAGAAGAGTAAATTATGAAAAAAAGGGTTCCACAGCCAAGAAATGGTTGGGAATCACCAATTCAGCTCCATTCATTTATTCTGTGTTACGATGTTTAATTATCTGAACATTTTTTTTTTCCTCAGGGATAATATACACCACTCCATGACGATGTTGAAAGGGAAAAATGACATCTCTGTGGAGAAGTCTTCTGCTCAGATGTCACCGATTCCACTCGACAGTCCGGATGTTTCCGATGAGTTCAGCATCGAGATTTTGGGAGACGAAGCTGAAGAGGACGAGGAAGAGCAACAAATTGTTATTTCTGAACACCAACACAATGTTATGTCAAGTTTGGCCTTACTCTGGAAAAATGGTAAACTCTGCGATGCTGCCATTGGTAATGGCACCACAAAAATAATGGTAAGCTTTCGATTGTTTAGCATCACATTGGTTTCAGTACCTTTCATCATCATCATCACCACTACCACCACCACCACCTCATCATCATCATCATTTAACCTTTTTGATACCAATATACCTGAGATCACCATTGGTTCTTTGGTGCAAATTTCATGTTTTAAATTATTTATTATGGCCAGGTTCCAACCTTGGCCACAGCAACAAAGTCCATTTGCCACACTTCTCGGTCCATCATCATGGCCTTGAGGGCCTGGATACTTATCCAGGCCAGAGTCTGCAATCAAATAGTCAAATTTAAGTGTAATGACATTTTCCTCTTCTTACATCACCATGAAGTGGGTTCCACAAGACTTATTTGGATGCTTCCAGTTGCAGGGCGGTGCATGCAGTGACCAGATAGCCACAGTCATCTTTGCCTGATCTTCTTGCTAACTTTTGGCAGGTCTCCATAAAGGCCTTCATTTGTCATATGTTGCTGCTATTTCACATTTAGGGCTACTCGTAGATCTAAATTAAAGCTTTCTATCAAAATTAATTCTGATTTCTGTTCCAAACAGCAGCTTAACCCTTTAGCATTCTGATTTCTCTGTGAAATGTAATGCTTATTCATTTTCAATCTTCCATGAAAAATTCAGGACACCTGAGTGTATTTGGGAGAATTCTCACCTTTGCTTGTAAACAGGTGAGGGTTGGCAACAGGAAGGGCATCCTGCAACTGATCCATGCAAGGATGGCAAATCATCATCATCATCATCGTTTAACGTCCGCTTTCCATGCTGGCATGGGTTGACAATGGTGATGACAATGCCCTTCCTATTACCAACCCTTAACTGTTGTTCAAGCAAGGGATATCTTGATTCCATGGGTCTTCGACAATGCACAACATTTTTTTGGTTCTGAAGCAGTGACAGTGTGGAATATCTGCATTCAGTCATGTTTGCATGCATACATACATGTGCATTCATACATGCGCACCCACACAATGGGTTTCCTGTAGTTTCCTTCTACCGAAATTCCCTCGTGTGGCATTGATTATCTTGGGGCTATAGTACAAGACATTTTCCTCAAACTGCCCAACATTGGGGTTGAACCTGAAGCCATGTGGTTTTGAAGCAAACTTTCTTAACCACACAGCCATGCCTGCACCGGTGACTGTTTGAAGTGTTAGTAAAACTAATGTGACTGTATGAAATGTTATTCTTTTATGTGTTTCAGCCAGGTGGCTGTGGTCATGCTGGAGCAAAACTAATGTTGTTGTTATTTATGTTTTCTTTCAGGTTCACAAAGTCGTGCTGTTGGCAATCTGTCCAAGACTGCTGTCTATGTTTAATGCAGATGTACAAGCCAACCGTTTCCTGCAGGTAAATTTCCCCCAAAGAGTCAGTCGAGAGGCCCTTACAGCCTTTGCTGAGTATATGTACAACGGTGTCCTGAGTCTGACTCCCAGACTCTTAGACCAGTTGCTGCTGATTGCTCTACAGCTTGGAATTAAAGAACTGGAATTGCTCTGTGATGCCAACTTGATGACTACCCCAGACAACCGAAAGACTTCAACCTCCAGCCTTAATAACATCAATTTACACTCTGGGCGTGGCTTCAGGACGACGCCTGTTTACCATCGACAGCAGAACAAAGTCCGGCACATTCAGCAGCAGCAGCAGCAACAACATCAGCAGCAACAGCAACAACATCAGCAGCAACAGCAGTATGTAAATTCCCATTCATTCATCGACGACTCCGATGTTCCTACAGCTGCAATGAACCAAAAGTTCTTGCACGAGGCACACGTACGTCAAAGGTTTGGCTACTCTTCATTGCATCAAGACCGCCAATCTGATATGTACCAGGTGGCCAACGCTAATGTAGGTTCCTCGAGCGGATCGGCAAAACTTGTAAGCTCTATGGACGATTACCAACTGGATGATGCCATTAAAATCGAACCAATTAATGTCGATGATGAGAAATATAGCCAACATTCTGATATGGAAGATCACCTAAATCCTGCCGTTTCATCCAACTTCCATCAAGCGACAGAGGAATTGGTAAATCATACTAACGAATCTTCTCTTAATGAGAAAGACAACATCCCTACTTCATCATTTCAGCATTTGCCGACAAACACTTCTAGTTTCTCCGACACGAGATCTCTGATTGACTTTCAAAACGGTTCCACTGTGCGTCAGAGACAGTCGGCTAACAAGAGGAATTCGTCAAATATTAGTTTCACTATTAAAAACGAAAATGTGAGCCAGTTAGATAGTGACCAAGATGACTGTGTAGAGGTGACTCCTAACGAAAGTACTGTCAGTTCTCGTAAGATGAGTAAATTAGAACTTTTTAGTCCCAGAAACTGTATTGATGTTGAAATGTTACCTGAATGCGAAATGGGTTCGATTCAGATAACTGATATAAGAAGTGGTTCACACAACACTGCCGTGTCTTGATTTTTAGTTAGTGGTACTGAAAAATAGAGAGAGAGAGAGAGGGAAAGAAAAGAGTGAGAGAGAGTGAGAGAGAGGACAGAAACAGGTGAGAGCAGAGGTGGGGGTCTTTGAGAAAGGAAACAAACAAAAACATAAAGACAAAAAACAAACAGTAGCTTCTCAATTTCTGTTTTCATATTCTTGGTTAAATTTTTATATGTAGAACTTGAGAAGTGTTTGGGTGACCAACAACACACACCAACCTACTAATCAGCCAGCCAACCACTACAATAACAACAACAACAGAAAATGACAATAGCATTAGTAACAGTTATCTCATCCTACTAAGTAGTCATTTTATTTATTTACCAATGGCGTGGTTTAAAAATAAAAATAAAAATGAATTCACAAATTTTTTAAAATATTTTTTTTTACTTGTTTATTATTTCAGATTATAAGGAAATGAGCTGGTGGAATCATTAGCAGGCCGGGCAGGATCATTAGCAGGCCAGGCAGGATCGTTAGGACGGTGGGCAGAATCGTTAGCAAGAAAAAAGATTAAAAATTAAATAGGCGTGGCTGTGTGGTAAGAAGTTTTCTTCCTAACCACATGGTTCTGGGTTCAGGCCCACTGTGTGACACCTTTTGGCAAGTGTCTTCTACTACAGCCTTGGACTGACCAAAGTCTTGTGAGTGGATTTGGTAGATGGAAACTGAAAGAAGCCCGTCGCATACACACACACTGGTTGTTCTATAAAACTAAAGTATTTAGCATTTAATTCGGTGAATGAATTCATCAGCGGGCAGTTTAGCTTAATGGAAGCTTTGAGGGATATGGGTTCGAGTCCCATGGCTGGTTGTTGACAAATTTTCCCACCTTGTAAGGGTAGTTTACCCAGCATTTCTGCTTTTCTAACAGTTAACTCTGTGTTGGAAAAAATATTATCTTCTTATTTGTATCGTATAATACACATTTTGATGCGTCTAATAAAAAAAAACAAATATTTGTTTACATTTACACACACACACACACACACATTTTATGTATGTATATGTGTGTGTGTGTTGTGTGTCTGTTTGTCCCTGCCTCCACAGCTTGACAGCTGGTGTCAATGTGTTTACCTCCCCATAACTTTACAGTTCAGTATTAGAGACCAATAAAATAAATACCAGGCTTAAAAAGGACACAGGTACTGGGGTCGATTGGTTTGACTAAAAATTTTTCAAGGCAGTGCTCCAGCATGGCCACAGTGTAATGACTGAAACAAGTTAAGCATAAAGGATGCATGTTCTTCAATTTTATTTAATCCAGAAGCGATTATCTCCCCTTAAATGGGAAACTCACCAGAAACCCTACCACTTGTGAAATGAGAAGTTAGTCCACATTACTCTGTAAGGAGTGGAGGTACATGGTTAGAGCAGCGGACTCGTGGTCGAGGGATCGTGGGTTCAAATCTCAGACCGGGTGATGTGTGTGTTTATGAGCAAAACACCTAAGCTCCACGTGGCTCTGGCAGAAGGTAATGGTGAACTTCAATTTATAAACCATATTTACCATGAAAATAATTTTAAAAAATCTTTGTCCTCCACAATATTTTTCCTTTCGTCCATAACTTCTCAGTCTTAGGAGTAATTATAAAATATTTTAAAAACTTTATTCCTGGATTTAATCAACAAAAAAAATAAAACTTGAATTTTAGACTTTCCTTCATACAAACACAATACATTAATATTTTTTGTTGATTAATCTAAGATTAAAACGAAGGATATATTTACAATTAACAAGAATATAACACATGCAACAAAAGCAATATTTTGGAGAATGGGCGAGGTTCTTATACGAAGATGAAACTGGTGATCTGGTAGAATTGTTAGCATGCCAGACGAAATGCTAAGTGACATTTCGTCAGTCTTTACGTTTTGAGTTCAAATTCCACCAAAGTCTGTTTGCCTTTCACTCTTTCCGGTTCATTGAAATAACCAATTGACTACTGGGGTTAATTTACTCGACTAGCTCCCTCCCGCAAAATGACAGGCCTTGTGCCTATAATGGAAAAGGATTCTTTTAGGAAGACTATTATAGAAAATAATGCAAGGGAGATAAACCATCGGTAACCACATAATCAAGGGAGGTAACTGAATAGTATTTTAAAGACAAAAATAAGCTTAAATGATTGTCATTATTCGTCACTTAGTTGCCCATCCATTGGAATCGCATATATTATTTTCTACTCGAGGCACAAGGCCCAAAATTTTTGGGGAAGGGTCCAGTCGATTAGATCGACCCCAGTACGCAACTGGTACTTTATTTGTCGACCATGAAAGGTAAAGTCAACCTTGGTGGAATTTGAACTCATTCTCTTTCAGTGTTTCAATCCATCCACTGCCTTGATATTAACTGCTGTGTCCCATTCCTCTTTATTAAAAACCCTTTTTAAGCCCCTACTATTCGGATTACTTTGTCAAATGTAAGGCTTAATTATTTTGAATTAATTGTTTTAAATTAATCATGCATTGTCTTGCAGCTTTGAGATTTCAATGATGTGTTGGTATATTTTTGGAATGACATTGCAGGGTAAGTGTGAGAGGCTGGATTTGGCCACTTTGGATATAAAACAGGCAGAATATTTGGGCATGATGTGGCTGGTTTATATGCTTGAGAGTTAATAAAACGATTGATCACATTGAACTAATGTTGTCCTAGATACACTAAGGCTGAGAAAAATGTAAAGAAAAGAATTGTCACTGCTAAAGCATCTTTGATCAAAATGTGGCTCAATCAGAAATAACCTGGGGTTAAAAAAAACCCACAACAACAACAGCAGCAACAATTACAACAACAACAACAACAACAATAATTGCTGCAATAACGATAACCGAAGCCATTTTATTTGTTTTCAAAACTTAAAACATTATTTATCAGACTTTCTAGAAATGTCAGACAGGAATGACACTCGGTGGGAAGAGTCTGGGCTTCACATGGAGAAGCAAGAAAGAAGAAGAAGAAGGAAGGTGCTTTGATCCTTGGCATTGGAAACGGAACGGATTGGTTGAAATGAGAGAATGGCAGTATTATTTATTTTCCGTGTAGTAGTAAGATTTGGTCATGCAGTAGCAGGTCTCGAAGGGGTAGAGACAATAGCTGTAGAGAATATTGGTGCATTGGAGTCCAGGGCAGCACGTATCTTGATCTGGGTGACATTGCTTCAAATACAGGGTACACTGGAAAATACATAGAAATATATATATACATATATAGATATAGATGCATAAAGATATATATGTGTGTGTGTGTGTGTGTGTATTCTTTTATTCTTGTTTCAGTCATTTGCCTGTGGCCATGCTGGAGTACAGCTTAGAAGGGTTTTATTCGAAGAAATTAACCCCAGGACATATTTTTAAGCCTTGAACTTATTCTGTCAGTCTCCTTTGCTGAACCTCTAAGTTACGGGGATGTAAACACACCAACATCGGTTGTCAAGCGGTGACGGGAGGAGAAGCACACAGACACAAAGTTACACACACATAGATACATACACACACACTATATATATACATACATATATATATATATATATACAACAGGCTTCTTTCAGTTTCTGTCTACCAAATCCACTGTAAAGTGAGTTAGGCATTAGGAAGGGCATCCAGCTGTAGAAACCAGGCCAAATCAAGATGGATCCTGGTGCAGCTCCTCTCAAATCGTCCAACCCATGCCAGCATAGACAACAGACGTTGATGATGATGATGATATGTGTGTGTGTGTGTGTATGCAAGCGTGTTTTTGTTCCCCACCACTACTTGGCAACTGGTGACGATGTGTTTATGTCCCTGTAACTTAGCAGCTTAGCAAAAGAGACTGACAGAATATTTGGCCAGTGCAGTTGTTTCCCCTTAATAAATCTCTTGACCAAACCACGACGATCGAAAGACTGTGTTGACAGAAGTAGTTGACCTTTAGCGCCCCCTCTACTACCAGACAGGGGATTATTTTTTTATTGACCCCTGGAAGATTAAACACGAAGTTGACCTCCTTAAACTCCTATATAGTATTACTTTGTGCACAGGAAAGAAAAATTAATACGAACGAGATTTTTCATTTTCTTTTTTTTTTTTTTAAATTCTCTTAAGAGCTAAAAGAGAATAAGTGAAATGTTCCTGATCCTCAATGAGGGACATAACCTTAAATCAAATACCTAACCTGAATGCTTGCTACAAGGACCAGAGTATCAATGACTTGTAGGGACGTGGTATTTCGTTATGCAATCGTAACATGATGTAAAGTATATTAAATGTTTTTATAAGTCAATGCTGTGTCTTACCTGTGTTAGCAGTGCGCTTTTACATCACTTACATCTCTACAGATATTTTATAGAAATTATAGCCTGCAGAGTCTCGGATACAAAAGGTTGTAGCAAAAACCAGTGCTGGTTATAATTTCGATAGAAAATCTGCAGAGATAACCTTCACAAGTTTCAAAGACCAGAGAGGGTTATTAAATTGATTGAATAACAAGAATGGTTCCACTGATGAGCTCTGTCTACCAAAATTGCATTCTCATGTGACTTTGGTTAACTCAAGGCTACGTAAGAAGTAATTGTAATTTTTACAGAAAGTGGATATGAGAGAAAAGCTTTTAGTGTGAGGTTTTATCTAAAATTCAAAAAGCAAACACAAACTTTGAGAAAAAATTATAATTAATAAATAATTTATAAGTATCTTGAAACAGGGAGTTACTTTTCAATCACTTTGTAGTTTATTCGTACTTACAGTGGGCGGTTCTTTACGTCTTGGAGATAACTTTGGTACAGTCACAATAAATACGTAACTATGACAGTAAATTAACAGGGAAGAAGCGAGCAAGAGCCAGAGGAATATTCCGTTGAACACATGCATTTCTGAAAAATAGAAAAGAAAAAAAAACAAAATGAAGTGGAATAAAATAAAAACAATGAAAATATTAGTTTTGTTTATTGTAGAGTGGGGGGGGTTAGTTTAGTGGTGAACAGCATTCTTGATGTAGTTGTTGTTGTTGTTGTTGTTTAGGGCCTGGCTTACAAACCCTGATCTAGAAGAACCTCCCGTATGTACTCAAAAAGCATGAGGTCCAAATCTGTTGGATATAACACATTGAATTGGAATATAAGAAAGAAAAAAAAAGGTAAGGGGAAAATTAAAAAAATATATTTTACTGATTTTTAGGTGTAAATAAATGCAAGGGTCACATTGTGTGTGTGTGTGTGTGTTCATCTTCTCACCCCACCCCACTTTTCATTTGCATGTATCTATTATCCTATTCTCTGATGCCACCAAATTTTGAAGTTGCTTCAAATTTAGCAATTGCTTAAAGTTTGGAAGTTGCTTTAAATCTAGTAGTTGCCTTAAATTTTGAAGTTGCTTCAAATTTAGCAATTGCTTCATGTTTAAAAGTTGCTTCAAATACAGCAGCTGCTTTAACTGTAGCAGTTGCGTCAAGTCTAAAAGTTGCTTTAAATCTAGCAATTGCCTCAAATCTAGATGCTATTGTAAATTTAACAGTTGCCTCAAGTCTAGAAACTGCTTCAAATTTAGCAGTTGCCTTTAGTCTAGAAGTTGCTTAACTAGAATTGTTAAAAGGAAGTAATGAAGGAAAACGCTGCCACCACTGCCACTACCTCTGCAACCACCACCACTATCACTGCTACTAACATTGCCACCACTAAAACCCAACACTGCCACAACTTCTACAACAACCGTCACCATATTCACCACCATCACAACCACCACCACTATCATCACTACAACCATCACCACCACCACCACCACTATCACTCTTGCAACTACCTCCACTACCAGCACCAGTACTGTCACTACTCCCACTACCACCACCACTATCATCACCATTTCCACTTTCGCCATCACAATGATTTTAACCACCACCAACACCAACACCACCAGACACTCTCATAACAACAACAACAACAACAACAACACCAGTTACTGTTACTAATACTATTGTTGAGGTTATCTTGCTAGAAATAGCAGCCATATGTTCTTCATATCAAATCTTACTGTCTTAGAAAAATGTGAATCAATGACAAAAATGACTGGCAAAAAAAAAAAAAAGTAAAAAGACTGGATGGTCACATCTGGAA
>NC_142950.1:35084328-35116828 GCF_046866305.1 Octopus bimaculoides | reverse complement strand
GTGAAATTTTTTCGCCATGAACGGTTTGTATTTTTAAACTGAATGTAGTTTTCTGGTGTTATATTTATTCCTGAAGATGTGTAAAGAAATTTTGATTTATTAAGTCTCTTAATGAATTCTTTATACTCCCTTATTATTATTAATATATATATATATATTTATATATGAATAATATTTGTATGCATGCTGTAAAGTACTCTTGTTACAGGAAAAAAAAAATGTACGAGTTATTAAAATGGTTGAATAAAGTGTGAATACCACTAAATTATAGAAGAAAACACTAAAAATTCATATTTATGAAAAGCCGTTAATTATGAAAAATATGAAATAGTTTTGAGTGAAATGTATGTTGGAAACGAGCGTAAAAATACCATCTGTGTTGGGGGCAGAAAAAGATTGAAATACATTTAAGAATGTGTGTACGTGCATGTGTGTGTGTACTTATATATACGCTTGTAATACCTATTTGTATTACCACTTAGGTTAAAGATGGTGTTGGGGAGGTTATCATCATCATCATCATCAGCAACAGCAGCATCGTCACCATTTAATGTTGGTTTTCCATGCTGGCATAGGCTGGTTGGCTTGACAAGAGTTGGTGATTTACAAAGATATAATCATAAAAGCACATACATAAAACATACACATTTACACACACACACACACACACACACACACACACACACACACACATACACACTTATAGCATAGTTTTTTTATACTTCTTTTATCTTTTCAAAATTAAGATAAACAAATTTCTTTTTGAATCTAAAATATACTCTCCTTCATTTTCTACAATTCCCTCCCATCTATCTGGTAGAATTGCAAGGCCCCTCTTCCAAAGTTCACTTGTACGTGACAAAAAAATGCTCCTCCAATACTGTTCTGACCTTGTCTCTAGAATTCATATTTTTTCCATGCAAATGATTTTGAAGACTGCGGAATAAAGGATAATCAGATGGGGCAATGTCTGGCAAATATGGTGGGTGGGACATCATTTCCCATTCAAACTGCTCCAGCCTTTGGAATGTCATCCTCACTGTATGTGGTTGAGCATTATCCTGATGGAAGAACACCTTTTGTCTTGAAACCAAAGATGGTTGTTTTGCTTCTAGTGCTGACTTGAATGACTGGTTGAATGACCAAATCCAAGCTTCTCTGCTAGTTCTTCAACAGTTACAATGGGATTTTGTTCCACCAAGATGTCCTCATCAAGTTCTACAGAACTTTTAGGACAAGGCTCATCTCCTAGGCTGTAGTTTCTGGCTCGATATTTCTTGAACCACCATTGACACTGGTTTACACTTGTCCAATCCCCATATACTGCATTGATATTCACATACATACATGTATACGATGGGCTTCTCTCAGTTTCCATCTACCAGATCCACCCACAAGGCCTGGGTCGGCTTGATACTTTAGTAGAAGACACTTAGCGAAGGTGCCATTCAGTGGGACTGAACCCGGAACCATATGGTTGGGAAGCAAACTTTTTACCACACAGCTATGCCTGCACCTACACACACACACACACACATTGTCACATTCACACATCCACACCAACACAATGTACTGTCATGTACTGTGCATATAAATGCAGTCATATACAGAGACTTGTACGTGTAACCATACTCACATGGGAAATGCACACATATACACACAGACTCACACGATGTCATCAACCCGGATATTGCTTTAGGTTATCAGAGCCACACCTTTAACTCCCTACCCCTCTCCAAACACCTTCACCCCACCATCAGCCTCCCCACTTTGTGCTTGTGTCCTTGTTGCCGGTGGCCTACTTTCACTTTCGCTTTGGTCCCACCTCCAACTACTCACCCTTTTCCACCTGTTCTTATCTACTCCCCTTCTCCAACAGTTTTATAATTTTCCCGTTACTTCCGTTTCTCTCAATCTCTCCCTCTTCTTTCTCTTGTTTAATAATAATAATAATGATAATAATTATTATTATCCTTTTGCCTATTTTTTCTTTCCCAACCACCATCCCCAGCAGACCTCTGATACATCCTGTTGCATTTTCCTTCAGAACCCCCACCCTCTACCATCCATTATTTTATCAGTCGCTGCTCGTTCATCCTCCTCCACACAACCACCACCTCCTCCACAACCGCCTCCTTCTACGTACTGTATAATGTGCTCCTTCCACTTCCATGTTTTCATTACTAAAAGTGACAAAACCGACGGTACACCATCTTGTAAATAATATTTTCAATTAGGAATATATAACCTCCCCACCTCTCTCTCTATTAATGGTCGTAAATTTTCGAAGAGAAATGGTAGATTCGATATCACTGTATACAATGATATATTGGTTTCAAATTTTGGCACAAGGCCAGCAATTTTTTGCACAAGGCCACAAGCTTGTAAGTGTTGAGTTTCACTTCCTCCCGTAGGTACAACCTGGAGAGAATCATTTGGCCAGGACTCATTATGTAAAGGCGAAATCTTGAGAAGTTATCAGCCATATTAGGGTTATTAGCTGTAGAGAGAAGAAACATTTTCTAACGCTGGGAAGAGAGAAAGAGAGATGAACTAAACTTCTCTGATGTAGTTATGGATGTTTAAAATAATGTACCCCTCACCACCCCTTCAAGAAACATCGTTGGAGGCGTTCTGGAATCGAAACCTTACAGTTTCAGTAACTAGGTTTACGACACACTTAACTCAGGCGATGTGTCCTGGATCATTTCATCAGTCAACTTGCTGAAATGATACCACATGTTAGAGATTGTTCTATTTTGTTCTTGTAGTCTCCACGCTTTTGTCTTTATTTAAGTAACAACACGCGTAAACGAATGAGGGCGGCGCACTTCGGGAGCACAAGCTACATGCTCATTAATTCCACAAGTTTCACTGACTGAAGCTCTGACCCGAGTTAAAGGATTCTTCGACAACGATAGCTCTAGTTTATTAATGGGACGACTGGCAGTCTGTCGTCATATCAGCACATCAAGCAAGACCCATCAGAACTTTATCAGAACTCGGTCCATTAAACAAAGGAGCAGAAAACATTTCGCAGAAGAGGCAAATAATAAACTCAAATGATCTGCGATTAGGAAAAAAGTTCCTTTCCCAAAATACCGTCTCGTTACAAGAAATAAATGAATAGTTTCCATAACACAAGAATCCATAGTTTCCTAGTTTCCAAGTTTCTTCCCCGTTTTCCCCTCCAATATTTGACGTTTGATGAGATACGATCCGATAACAGCTCTGTATTGTATTATGATGATATGACATCGCCCCCGTGAGCATTAAAATTGAAAGGAAACTATCCACCCACGCCGCCATGTTGTCCACTTTCCTCCTGTTTCACTAATTAAGATGCTGACGTAGCATAACAAATGTCGTCTGCTTCACTCAAAAATGGAAGACAATTCGTGCTGGACACGATATTTAGTTAATGGAGTGGCTTTTAATGGACGTATTGTTGTGGTCATCGTGTGAAGTGTCTATCACACGTGACACAATGGCTATTTATTTCTTCCCCCACCACATCTTTCCATATATATGTGTGTCTATAAACAGAAACATACGTGTTTTTTTTTCTTATACTTTACGGTATATTAATGTATGTTATGTATCTACATGCTTGTGTTTGCATAAATACTTACCTACTCACCTACATATACATGCAAGTTCATACAGACACACACATACATACATACGTACATGCATGCATGCATACATACATATATATATTCAAACTCACACACACACATGATTATATGTGTATGCATGTATATATGTATGTATATACGTACGTACATATGTATGAACATGCATGCTTGCATTTAGGTATGTATGTATGAATGGATGTACGAATGTATGTATGCCTTAGCTTATGTATGTGGTTGCGTATTTATACAAACATAGGCATGTAGGTGCATAACATACATTAATATATGGGCATACATTCTAGGCGTACACACACACACACACACGCTCGCACAGTGTAGCCACAGGCATGGCTATTTAGTCAAAAAGTTGCTTGAGTAACCGTATGAGGTTGCGTTTATTCCTGTTGTGCGGCATCTTGAGAATTTGTCATCTACAATAGCTTTGGGTATATCCATGCTTTGTGACTGAAGTTAAGCTCACAGAATCTGTGAAGACGCGACAGGCATGTCGTGTGTGTGTGTTTGTGTTTTTCTGAATGTTATAGTATTAAGTATCCATCACAACCATTCTTTAATGAATACAAAAGAATAAAAAAAACAAGATCTGGAAATGCAATTATAGATTTTACAGAAGAAAGTCAAAAACAACATCTGATTTTTCAATTAAAAACCTTGACCAATTCAAATGCAAAAATTCTTCTCTTTCCCCATCCAAAAAGGTCACTAAGTATTGAACAAACAAGTCTGACCATATGAATACAAAAGCCACGCCTCTTTACCTCCTCCTAAAGTCCCTTACACTTTGAGCCTATGCTCTTCGGCAGAAAAGAACTCAGAAATAAACAGGGAGAGAAAATAGAAAAGGTTTAGTGGCTCTGTGTGTGTGTATATATATATATATATATATATATATATATATATAGTTCCCGTCTAGCAACCTTCGACTTATTCTATCCAAAGGGAGTTTTAACCCAATATCTACTTGCTATCATTTATCGCTTTATCTGTTTCAAGATTCATCGTTACTCAAAATAATTATTTCACGTTCTTGGCGTTTCTTAATTCTTACGATGTCAGTAATACACACACACACACACTTACACACACATAGGTGTGTACACATGTGCACACATTCACAAATTAACGGGAAAACAAAAACAAAAAAAATAACTGTAAGGAAGAAATAGAAGCATGTATAATAGACATTTGTCCAATAACATTGCCAAGACAAATATAAAACCTGATGCCAACACAAGGAATTTCATAAACCATGAAACCAAAGACATTAGCCACTAACCTTAAAATAGACGACAGAATCGATTATCTAATCTCACGTAAACTCTACATTATAGTCAAAGATCTCAAAGACAATTTCATTAACATCTCTAAATGTGGGTTAACTAAACATTCTTAAAAGAATGTTTGGGGTAGTTAGCAAACACATCCTGGATTCTGTTATTAAACTTAGAAGTAAAAAGTTATTTATCTTTCACAATAGAATTATAGTGCTTCCATAAAACAGCATTGGAAACTTACATGAGTTGACAACGAAATTTTTATCTTTCTATCTCTAAATCTTTTCCTTGTAAATCCTCATAAATCCTCAATTTCAATAAGTAATCTCGTACTAATTAGCGACTTCAATATCAGGATCATTATGTGTGAAAAAACAAACAAACAAACAAAGGAGGAATTTCAACCATGTTTGGTGGTCTGCTACCACAACAGCTCCTTTATAGGATCCAGTTAGCTCAAGACATCATCAGGAGGAACCACGTCCGGTTTCGGCCCCTACTCCTCTACCGTTTTGACGTGGCGGGCCCCTTCTTTCGGAGGTGTCTTCACCTTTTGATCATTATGTGTGAAAAAACAAACAAACAAAAACTAAATTTGTTATTCTTTCATGACTGATTCTGGGTTAAAAAGAACGGGAAAGAGTTGTTTGATGTTTCCGGGAACACTTTCGATGGAGATGAATTGTGCAAAAGTATTGATATATATATGTATTTATATCGTTGCACTGTAGTGATTATCGAATGATGTCAGGTAACATTGAACGGTCACGATTGAGATAGTTTTGGAAAATACGTTTTGGAATTACTAACATGGCAACAATTGTGATGACTACAATTGTGGTGTAGTCATCAGTTATTGATGTTATTTTAAATTTAGTTATGGACAAATTCTTCTTCCAGCATGGCCACTGTCTAATGACTGAAACAAGTAAAAGATAAAAGATACACACGATGGGCTTCTTTCAGTTTCCTTCTACCAAATCCACTCACAAGGCTTTGGTCAGCCTGAAGCTGTAGTAGAAGACTCTTGCCCCAGGTGCCACACAGTGGGATTGAACCTGAAACCTTGTGATTGGGAAACAAATTTCTTCTCTTTTCCAGTATCATGCTTTGTCCCCTATTACATTTTAAAGATGATATGGTATGATTTAAGGGGAATTTGGTTGCTATTTATAGCACGTGGAACAACTAAAACGTGGTTTCTTCTGTTGGCTTGTTACTATTGTTGTGGTGATGATGATCACGTAACTGATGCTGATTTTGTTGTTGTTGTTGTTGGCATTTTGATGATGACCGCATTGGAGGTCAATCACCTTTCCTTCCTTCTTAATAATAATAATAATGATGACGATTATGATGATGACGACAACAACAA
Organism: Octopus bimaculoides; assembly: GCF_046866305.1. Classification (NCBI taxonomy): domain Eukaryota; kingdom Metazoa; phylum Mollusca; class Cephalopoda; order Octopoda; family Octopodidae; genus Octopus; species Octopus bimaculoides. The sequence goes on along the minus strand of NC_142950.1, from coordinate 35,110,520 downwards.
CAACAACAACAATCATTATAATGGTAGCATATATACAAGTTTGTGTATGCATATGTGTGTGTGTGTGATTCCACTGTAATTGTTAAGAGGTAATCTATTAATGATTCCAAGTTTGTTTGCTGTCTTCCTCCCCCCTCCCTCCCCACCACTTCTTGTCTCTCTTTCTTTCTCCTTCCTTGTTTTCTGTTGTTTTTTTTTTGTGTGTGTGTTATTGTTTGTCTTTCTGCTGGTTTTCGCTTGCTTTTGAGGTGGTTGATCTTATTAAAGAATTGCAATGGATATAGCCGACAAAAGTCACGCCAGGCTTTGGTAGCATACTAACACACCTATCTCTCTATCTATCTATCTATCTATCTATCTATCTATCTATCTATCTATCTATCTATGTAGCTATCTATCTATCTCTATATATCTATCCATCCATCCATCTATCTATCTATCTATCTTTCTATCTATCTATCTATCTATCTATCTATCAGTCTGTCTGTCTGTCTGTCTTTCTATATTTGCCATCTACAACACCAAAAAGTTATTTGTAGAAAAAATTCATTTAAAACTATCCATTTTTCTAAAAGTTATGAAGTGACAAAGTTGGTGGGTGGGGGCAGAAGTATGTTCAATCTATTAAGTCTCAGCATCTCAGTTGCCATTTGGTGATTGTGACACACCTTCTGGGGGGGTGGGAGGTGGTGGAGATAAATTTGAAGGATTCAAGTGTTCATGTCGTATGGTATTTGATATACCTGTATTTGGCTATGTTATTGGACTACATTTCCCTGAACACATACTGGTCAATGGCATGCATACATTCATATACACACAAAATACACACACCTATACATACATACATATATACATCCATACATGTATATATATATATATATATATATATATGTGTGTGTGTGTGTGTGTATATATACATATATATATATTTATATATATATATATATATATATATATATATATATATATATATATATATATTTATACATACATGTGAATATATATATATGTATATACACATGTATATATATATTTATATACATACATACATATATATATATATGTATGTATGTATTCATACATACATACGTACATATATATATATGTATGTATGTATTCATACATACATACGTACATACATACACACCTATATATCTTCAGCAGTCTATGCAGCTACCTACTTATCTCTATAAATATGTTTACATACATACACAGACATTCATATGCATCTACATATATACACATATGCACATGTCTGCAATTACACCACACACACACACACACAGATGCCGAGCTATGTTCTCATGTATCACTGTCCATTTATACATTTTGCATGATCACATGTTGGTAATTCCATCTTGTCAGCGAACCAGTTGAGCAAGGGTCAGCAGCGGTCAGAGAAATAAACTGAAATAAAATAATAATACATTTTCTTCTACAACTAAACTGTGAGCTGCAAACAGCAGCTTTCGTCTTGATGCTCCCACTCTCGGTCTCTTCATTGAACGCTAATACAATCCTGTTGAATTATATCTTCGACACCACTTAACATACCACACACACACAAACACATGTACACATGCAAAAACATATACACAAACACATATACACATACATGCACACACATATACACGTACGAGTCTACAGTTGTTTTGCGTCACTTTTCGAGTGGTAAAACTAATCACAACAACAGCAATAACAATAACAACCACGACGGCGATGGTGGTGATGATGATGATGATGATGATGATGACGAATTCTTTTATTTGCCACCTGGGCGACAGATGTAGAGGACATTACAGTGATGGACATAAATTGTGGTCGACTGAATGAAGAAAAATAAAACAAGTAAATATGCAATATGCTAATAATAATAATAATAATAATAATAATAATAACAATAAAAGACCTGGAAACAGAGGAAACTCGAATGTGGAATCTAAAAACAGAAACAATTCCTATCATAGTAGGTGCCTTAGGTATAATAAAAAAATATTCAGACAAATACATAACAAAAACATCAGGACTTACAAATATATATAACATACAGAAAATTGCACTACTGGGTACTGCACACATCCTACGCAAAACACTTTCAATACAGTAACCATAAGAGCACCACAGCAAACCACAGCACATACCCAAGGCACACAGAGCTGCGCTCGGTAGTGAAGTGAAAGCACGTTATAAAGATAAAACTACTGAAAACCTGAGCAAGTATAAAGATCTTGAAATAGCAAAATGTGGAACCTGAAGACTAAAACAATACCTGTTGTCATAGGTGCCCTAGGAATGATAGTAAAAGGGGTTGATTGCTACCTAGCTCAGATACCAGGAAACCCCAAAATGGCAGAAATTCAAAAGATAGTGCTCATGGGAACTGACCATATCTTACGTAAAATACTGTCTATGTAATCTCAAATTTTAATACAAACTCATAATTTTCTTATGGTTTCTTAAACATTCTCTAGAACAATACTATGTACAAAACCAAATATATGGCACCCTAGGCATAACACCAACATGAAATTCTTTGAGGTTTGGATAAGTCACCTTTGGAAACATGGGTGTTTCATTTAACATCCTTAAACAAACCTTATTCAGAGACCTTTTGAGCAGGATGTGCTACTCGACCTGAAGAAGATTCTAACTGGGCCCCACCTGCAAGGTCATGCGCTGTTTATCTTGATATGAGATCTCTATGTTGAGCACATATGGTTGTGATGCATGTGCCTGGTGTACCCTTATCAGACGGGTAGTCATGATGGGTATACTGGGCTTCGTATATTTTACCCCAGTGTCACTTTGATGGCAAGGACTGCTCTCTCACTCAATAATAATAATAATAATAATAATAATAATAATAATAATAATATGAGATCACCATGTCGTGCACATATGGTTGTGATACATGTGCCTGGTGTACCCTTATCAGACGGGTAGTCATGATGGGTATACTGGGCTTCGTATATTTTACCCCAGTGTCACTTTGATGGCATGCCCTGCTCTCTCACTCAATAATAACAATAACAATAACAACAACAACAATAATAATCCTTTCTATTATAAGCATGAGCCCAGAAATTGTTGGGGAGGGGACTAGTTGATTATATTGATCCCAGAACTCAACTGGTAATTAATTTATCGACCCTGAAAGGATGAAAGGCAAAGCCGACCTTGGCGGAATTTGAACTCAAAACATAAAGATAGACAAAATGCTGCTAAGTACTCTACCCTGCGCGCTAACAATTCTACCACCTCACCGCCTTAATGATAATAATAATAATAATAATAATGAATGTAATAGTAATAATAATAATAATAATAATAATGATAATAATAGTAATAATAGTAATAGTAATAATAATAATAATAATAATAATAATAATAGTAGTAGTAGTAGTAGTAGTAATAATAATAATAGTAATAGTAATAGTAATAATAATAATAATAATGATAATAATAGTAATAATAGTAATAGTAATAATAATAATAATAATAATAATAGTAGTAGTAGTAGTAGTAATAATAATAATAATAGTAATAGTAATAGTAATAATAATAAATAATAATAACAATAATAATAATAGTAGTAGTAGTTGTAGTAGTAATAATAATAATAATAATAATAATAATAATAATAATAAATAAATAAATAAATAATAATAATGTGTAGTGTAGCGTTAAAATTCCATTTTATCTTATTTGGGGCCAACCAATTTCCTGTATATTAAATGCAGTTTTTGTTACGTTATTTTATCCTTTGTTATCAATATTCTCCCCTCTGCCCTTCATATCACATTACCATTTCTGGTGATTCCATCGAGTAAATTTTAGATTTGGGTTCACTCAGTTGCACCAAATTATATTTGCAAGGTTTCAGCTGAAATTACACGGTAGTAATGTGTGTATGTATGTATGTACACACACATATGTATGCAGATACACATACATATATAAATATTAATATGTAAACATATATATATATATATATATATATTCTCTCTTTCTCTCTTCATGTGTATGTGTGTGTGTGTGTATGTATGTGTGCGTGTGCAGTTGTTGCTGGATTTATGGTGTGGGTGGGGAGTGGACCTAGTTCTTGTTGAAACTGTTTGTCAGGAAGTGAATTTTGGATAAGATGGAGGAGAAAGAAAGAAAGAAAGAAAGAAAGAAGGATAGAAAGAAAAAGCAAAAGAAGAAGAAAGATGAGGTGGAAGAGAAAAAGAAGATAAAAAAGAGAATGGGAATGAAGGAGAAACATAATAATAATAATAATAATAAATAATATGATTGGGGAAAAAAACGAAGACAAAGCAAGAGGAAGTGTAGGAGAAAAGAATTATTATTATTATTATTATTATTATTATTATTATTATTATGATCATCATCACCACCATTATCATCATCATCATTTATGACCATCAGCTTAGCAAGCTATGCTTGACCTCGCTCTGTGGATTTTAATAAACAAAACCACCGATAGCTTTTGTGTGCACTTCTAGAATTTGTATCATCGTGGACAACAAGTTAATTGCTGTCATCTGGTGAGTTGCTTTTCGTGTGCTGTACCCAAGTCTTCGGGGAGATCTTGGTTTAATTTGCTTGCGGCGTAAAACTTTTCCGTTTTTTGTATTAATCTATGGAGAAAACTTCTCTGGGTGTGGTGACGCTCATGGTCTGAGAGACGAAGAGAGAGAGAGAGAGAGAGAGAGAGAGAGAGACAGAGACCAGATCGAAATCAGAGAGGGTGCAAGCCTTGCGCGCTATGTCGACCCATTTGAAAAGACAGAGAAGTCCATTTTTAACAGGAATGAAGTTAAAATCGTTGATAAAGCAAATTTTTTCAAGAAAACCTATTGAAAAACAATTCTGCCAACAACATTAGCACTCTTTTTCAAGATGAACAAACGAGAATAAAGATAGATCCAGTTGATAGCCGGATTTGTCCCACACACGGCTGCAAGTGTTCAACATAAACCCACAGATGGGTAATGCTCGGGCACAGGGCGAGTGCATGCAGGATAGTTCCGTGCCTGTTGAGTTTATCTCGAAAAGGCAAAGCTTCCCGGTAGCACTTCCAGGCCAGAATCGAAGGAAGTTGTCTCGCATAATCGCTGATTGTAACTTTGGATTTGGTCGTATGTGGGAAACAGCACGCAGCCGAAAACAACACAACCAAATAACAAAACAACAAACACCATCCCACAAGTCTTAAAGAAGATTTTTTATGTAGCTTCCTGACAATGGTCAGTGATGTTGATGTCCAGTCTCATGGCGGCTGGACAAACAATGGAGTCTTTATCTTGAAGTTTCGCCGGTTGTATGGTCGATTATATAACATGTTGCTTAGATTTATATATAGGTTTGCTTTAAACTTTATTTATCACAATTTAACTACAAGGAAACGAAGAAACAGAAAAAGAAAAAATGGTGGCTGGGGGAAATAAACAGCAGAAGATGGAGAGGAGGGAGCAACGGGCAACACAGCCTAGAACAGATGGCGTGTTCACCCGCGTCCCATAGTCATGACTGTGATGCTGTTGCTGCTGGGAATGGCCAGTGACACTCACCACAGCAACCACTCCACCTCTCGGGACTCATTTCTCAGATGGGCCACTGTTATCCCAATTGTGCGGAGGATAACAGTGGTGAGGGCTCCAAGATGCTGGAAACAGTAGGTAAACCTTTATAGATGGCTTGTAGCATGTGTGTGAGTGACGATCAACGGGGGATTACGGCATGCGTTGATAAATGCACTTTGTTTAGAATCTTTGATCTGGCAGTGCTACTGAAAGACATTCCTAGTTAACAATGCGCATCCATGGATTTTCATTTATTTGGCGAGATTGCAGCCATCGCCTTGTTTGTCTATCTATCTATCTATCTATCTATCTATCTATCCCTCTATTTGTCTGTCTGTCTTTCTATCATACGGATTTTAAAAAGATCCATATCTGTGTGTGCGTGCGTGCGTACTTTGTAAGGACTGGACAGAAATGCTCGTAAGATTGACAATATGAGTACAAATTAAAAACTGCACGAACATGTATATATATATATATACAAAATACAATTACTGCATTTGTTGGTCACAGCACAACCTTCTACGTTTTATTCTCTACAGAAATGTCTAACTGTATCTACTATTGCATTCAACTATTTATTGTAAACAAGTGTGTTGTAGTACCGAGGTTACTTTTCATTTTCTCTTCAAATTCCATCAATGCTAGCTTTCCTCTTTTAACCTTAGAAATTAGAGCGGGGGCGACTTAACAGACGGTATCCTTCCCGGCTGAATTTATGGCTATACTCTAGCGCTAATAAATCAATATATTATATTATATTATATTGTATAATGTTATATGATTTTATATTACGCTGTATTGTATTATATTAATTATATCATTAAAGCATTCTGGATTTTATATTATGAGATATATAGGCCGAAACATCGCCATCTTGATATGATAAAAAAAAACCATCAGAAAAAGAGGAATAGGAGATATGGAAATAAAATAAAACAAAGCAAAACAAAGTAAATATTTTTAATTAGCTCCTAAGTTTTTCTTTATGTGTATATGTTAGATACAGCAGGTGTAGTTTGGATGTCGTTAAAAATTGCAGAGGAAATCATCGTTAAATTATGCAGGAAGACATCAGTCAGCCATTAAAAAAGTGATCAGAAAGAACAATGGCTATTTGTACATTCTAATTTATTGATCTATTTAAGTGTTTTATATTAATAAATATCCTTACATCCTCCTGCCATGCATACGTGCGTACGTATATATGCATGTGTGTGTAATTCTGCGTATGTATGTCTGTATGTCTACGAGTATGTATGTACATGTATGTATGTATGCATGCAAGTATGTATGTGAACGTTACTGATAACATGTAACTCAGTGCAATTTGTTGCATTGTCGGATCGTCGGCGACCCCACCAAGCTCGTTTGGTGGTGGGTGGGTTTTGTTTTAAACCGTCAAAGGGCGAAGGAACTCATATAAGTTCACAGCCACACCAGTTGTGTACATGTGTACTCAAGCATAATATGTACACGTAGGATTAATTACTAAGATAGTCAACTTAAGAGATTGTTCCGTACAGCGTGGCTCTTCCAGTACTGGAGAGGCCAAACTCCGCGACAATAAAACATGCGGCCTCGATAATCATCCAGTTATCTTAATTTGGCTTGTCACTGGATATCAGTTTTTGGGGAGGAGAGTGTCATATGTGTCGTATAAGTGTGTATTATTGTCATCAAAATGTACTGACACCTCTTCATGTCCTACGCTGATGGAATAGTGGAGACATGCGCAGGCTTACGCTGGGAGCACATAGTCACAAATCCGCAGATTTGCTCAAGGCCCATCTAATGTCACTGCAGTAGTGACAGAAGAGCAACATGCTTCGGCAAGGTCGCGAGCGTCTTAGCATCCATCTTTAGGGTAGCACTGCCCACCCAGACATCTGGGAAAGCTCTATCAACGGAGGTTTTAAATACAGTGTTATTAGCGCGAAGAAGACAGAGTAAATTGAAACTCCGTTGGTTTCAATTTACTGAGAAACTTTCTTTCGCTAATAACTGTTTTTACCTGCCTTACTCAACCCAGCGTGATTCTCCTAGTAACTCTTTTTTTTTTTACCTCTCTATACTCAATCCGGAGATGTGTGAAAGAATCAACACGGCTGTATGAATATGCAGCGATGCGAAAAAAAATTAAAAATCATTCAAATTATCGATTTTGTTGAAAATCTCTGGGACCTGTAAAACAAGGTGTTCCTAGAAGATTGACTCTGCCCGTAAACGATATATCTTTTGTCATGACTTCGCTACAGCTGCTATTTCAGAAATGTTTGTGCTATCACAAGACATGGTGATTAAAGCTGGAACATATCTGATCAATGGTCAGCTTTGTCTAGAGCTGACCATTGGGGTTAAACAACGATTACAAACTGGCTGTCCATTACCAGAGTAGATTTAAGTTGAATAGATACTTTCTCAACGAAGAAAGATTTTCAGAAATATAGAAATCAGTGGTTTTGGTTCCAGTTTTCTTTTTAAAGATTTCTAAAGAATTCTTAGTTTGGTGTGAAAATATGTTGAAACAACTCGGCAACTATTACAAATAAAAATTAAAAAAACTTATAATAATAATAATAATAATAATAATAATAATAAATGCCCCCACTTCAATTTATGAAAATGACAAAATATAGAGAAAACGATAAAAATATTATTTGATGTTGATGGCATTTAGGAGAGTAATTAATTTTAAAACCATTAGAGATAAATTGGGATTAATTCAAACACAAATATATTTTGTTTCTTTTTTTTTTTTAAATATTTTATAATAATTTAATAGTTACATTTCTGCCCACACTTTACGACAGCTTTATTATTTTTATTATTTATGTTGAGTCATCTGAACTGAAAACACAGAGAGGAAAGGTTTGTGTTGCTGACATATATCAACATCACTAACACAATTAAATGAACAGTTTTTGATTGTTAGAAGCACTTTGATGGGTTAGAGGACCTTTTCTTTTTTAATTTTTTTTTTTCAGTTGGAATTTTGGAATTTATCATTAATAATGGATTTGTGTGTGTGTATGTGTGTGTGTGTTTATGTATGTATGTATGTATGTATGTATGTATGTGAATGTGTGAGTGATAGTGTGACAGTCAGATTTAATGAAAGCAAATGAGGTCATCATCATCGTCATCATCATTGTTGTCGTCTTCATCATCGTTATCATCATCATCATCATCATAATCATCATCATTTAACGTCCGTTTTTCCGTGCTGGTATGGGTTGGAGCATAGGGTTTGGAGGTGTATTTTAAAAAGCAGAAGGAAATGAGAAATAAAAAACTAAAAACCAAAACAAAGAAGAGCTGGATGCTAATTAACCACCACCACCACTACTACTACTACTACTACTACTACTACTACTACTACTACTACTACTACTACTAGTAATAATAATAATAATAATAATAATAATAATAAAATAATAATAAAAGGTTTTGGCATTAAAGATTTAACTGTTGAAATGCTATGATAAACGAATTTTGCAAAATTTAATTGTAACAATCAAAACCAAAGAACTAGCTGTAGACTTCCTAATTAGTAAATATTAGTTGAAATATTAATTAGTTTGTGTAATTTGCTCAATAAACTTCATTTGCATAGGCTAAGGTTGACCCAGACTTTAAAGGATAGGTGTTGTACCTCGGTAAAAAAAAACAAAAAAAAAAGGTAAATAAATATTCAGAAACAAATGGTAGTTTCAAATTATGGCACAAGGCCAGCAATTTTGGGGAAGAGGTGAGTCGATTACATTGACCCCAGCGCATAACTGGTACCTATTTTATCGACCCTGAAAGGACAAAAGACAAAGCTGACCTAAGCAGAATTTGAACTCAGAACTAAATCGGTGCTTTTCAGAATGGTAAATATATCTTGAAAATTTTACTGGGGTTTATGTTGTGTGTGTGTGTGTGTGTGTGTGTGTGTGTTTGTGCTATTTCCAATGTATATTTTATGAAATCCAATCAGTAAAGTGTGAAGATCAGAAATCACTGAGGCACGCTATTGTTATAGATGACTGCACAACTCAAAATGTTTAAATTGCAGTAACATGAAAATCACACACACACACACACATAATGGCATTTATCTATATTCTTTCATTTTCTTGATTCCATTCTTGCATCCAAATTAAAACATCATTAGCTTCTGCCAATACAGAACATCGTTATTTTCCTCCAATCCTGCTGTTTTATTAATTAACGAGGGACTTTTGTTAATGCCTACCACGACACTGTGGATTCAACTGCATATGAGTACAGCCTAGTACATTATCATTATTTGTGTTGATTGGAAAGAAGCCATCAAATATAAACGAAGACAGTCATGTGGGAGGGAGTCATTGGAGGATTATGCTGGACATGAAACAGAACTGTGTTGGAACAGAGTAAAACTGGTTCCATTTGTGCGTACTTGAGCCATGGGAAGCAAGGTAACATGTTTCTGATAGTGGGGTACATGCTGGAATTCTCCATGTTTCATATTATTAAAAAAACAAAAAAAATCCATAAACAACCTGACCTGGATTTGTGCCTTGGATGGGAACTTTCTAGGTGCAATCCCATGGTCATTCATGACTGAAAGGGATCTTTTGATATCGTTATGACAGGATACATACCTCAAATGTCTTTTACTATAGCCCAAGGCTGACCAAGGACTTGTGGAGGAAATTGGTAGACGGAAACTATGTGGATGTCTGCTGCATGTTGCACTTGTGTGTATGCGTGTGTGTGTGTGACAGAGAGAGAGAGAGAATGTGGCTGCCTTTATGACAACACAGCTTGATATTGTTGTTTAGGATCACAAATTAACAATAGTCTGTTATGGATGCCAGATACCTTGATATCAATGATACTTGATATGATACTTGATATCAAGGATACTTGGTATTAATCATAGTTGATATCATACATCAATGGCACTTTGTATATTTGATATCAATGATACTTGATATATCGCACTTAGCATCAATAATACTTGATACATGATATCAATGCATGAACAAGAAGATATCTGTGGAACTCTGCCTGAAAAGGAACCCTAATAGAATTTTAACTTTATCATCATCATCATCAACATTGTCATTTTCATTATTCTAACGTCCACTTTTCCATGCTTGAATGGGTTGGACAGAATTTATGGTGGTGTATTTCCTAAAATCAGATATCCTTCTTGTCACCGATGGTCCTCACCTGTTTCCAAACAAAGCAATATTTTCCCCGTGGACAGAAATCTTCTTGTAGAATATTAGAAATGAGTAACACTGCTTGTATGACAGTAACAACCATTATCACACGATGTCAAGACAAGGACACACACACACACATACATACACACACACAAACATATGCATACATACATATGCACACACATATATGCCTTTCCTAATGCCAACCACTTCATAAAGTATGTATATATATATATATATATATATATATATATATATATATATATATATATATATATACACACATATGTCTGTGTGTCTATGTGCAAGTGTCAATGCAAACAATACTGACTGTCATCATCAGATGTGGTTTATTACATAAAATGCTTCAACCTTGATCGATGTTGCATCAAAACTTGAATCTGTACAAAGGAAAAAATCTCACCTCCAATACCACCACCACCACCACCACCACCACCACCTCCATCACAATTATTGCTCCCACTGCCACCACCACCATCACATCATTTCCATTATAACCACCATCCCCATCCCCACCTTCACCACTATTACCACCACCGCCAGCACCACTGGCCAAAGTTCCAAATATCAATCTCTGTAAATCACACATCGTAGATAGAATGTAAAGTTTGTTTTTAATTATTTACAGACATCTACAGGTGGTGCTGTAGCATGGCCTTAGCTGTAACAGTTAACAATAACTTTACAGAACTAATACAGACCATATGTGTTCCTTTTTTTTTTCTTTCCAATTGATAACAATTTCTCTTTCTGTTGTATTTGAAAATAGAATGTGTGTTTGTGTGTGCGTGTGCATGTGTGTGTGTGTGTGCATGTACGTATGTGTGTGTGCATCTGTATGAGTGTGCATACGTGCATGTGTGTATGTAGGAATGTACACAATTATGCACACACAGGTATGTATGTATATACGCATACATATGTCTATGTATTTAGGGACAAATGTGTATGTGTGCAAATGTATCTCTGGATCTATCTATATGTGTGTTTGTGAGTGAGTGTATGTATATATATATATACATATATATATATATATATATGTATGTATGCATGTATATGTATATATATATATATATATATATATATATATATATATATGAATGTATTAATGTATGAAAATTGAATGTACATATATATACATATGTGCGTGTATATGTACGAATGCTAATATGTATGTATGAATGTTAATATGTATGCATGAATGTACATATGCGTATACACATATGTATATGTATGCAATTATACACATGTGTATGTATGTTTGACTGTACATACATACATCTAAATATCTGAATGTGTCTATGCATATGACTACACATGTTTCCACATACATAAGTATACACACATACACACACATGCATACATACATATATATGTGTGTGTGTGTGCGTGTGTGTGTGTGTGTGTGTGTGTGTGTGTGTGTGTGTGCGTGTGTGTGTGTATATATATATATATATATATATATATATATATATATATATACATATATTCATATTCATATTGTGAATGCATTTAAGTATATATATACATGTATGTATTTTCTTAATGACCCTTAAAACAGGTCAACAGCTCTCGTTACTTTTGAAGTTCCCTTTCATAAGAGATTAGTAGTTTGAGATTGTTTCAAGCCTCCTTTGGTGAAGGTTTCTAACATGTCCTCAATTAGAAATCATACAATCAACAATACATACACAGCACACATTATATATATATATATATACATATATACATTAGTGCACGTGTATATCAGTCTTTAGAAGAGCAAAATGTGCTTCCACTCATGGTGTTGTACCTTGAATATTAATCAGTGGCTGAAATAAATACCATATTCTCAGTAAGCCTTGCTATCAGAGAATTCACTTCTGTCTCCTTTGTTTGCCAAATCTCCCACAAATATTCAGGTATTTTCAAAGGGTTAGCTTTGTGAAGGGGTACGTAGATGGTGAAGACAAACAGTTTGTTACAGATCAGTTTCTCGACTAAGGTGTAAGTAATGAAGTTTATGTCGACGCCGGAGACCATTTCCAAGTGATCGGTCAGAACAGCAGGTTGGCATTTGGATTGTATTGTTTCGATTTCCAAGTAGAGCTTGCTTTGGAAATCAGACAGAGCCAACCCAGTCATGCCGATGCTACCGAATTTGATGTGTGTAGAAACATCATGGCCGTGAAGGGCATTGAAAATCTCAACAACATTCAGAGCAATATTATATCCCGTGTCGGTCATTTTGAGAGGTACCACAAACAGTATGACACCTGGTAAGTCTTCTTTGGGTTCAAAAAATACGTTCCAGACGACCGAACGTAAAGTGAGCCAAAGCCATACATTCTGACATCTGAAATTTTTTTGTAATTGGTACAAAGCCTTGCTGTATCTCGAATAGCAGTTGGTGTCGCACTGCTGTGTCAGTGACGCTCCTCCCATGCAGAAGGTCGCTATTAACATACTGATGGAGAGTAAGGCAAAAGGCAGCAATATATACAACATGTTGTTCCATGTGGTTCCCTGAAATGTGAAGGTGGCGCACATGTGTTTCAGTTTATAAAAGATATTTCCCTCATTAATAGCAAGCTGTTCTGTTGTACGGCAGAGTGTAATCTGCGAGTGGGGTACATGGCTTGTCACATCGCTTTCACTGTCAAATTCGGTCGACACAGTGGTCCTTTCTTCACTGTTGTCTGTACACAGTTGTGGAGTCTGTCGTAGGATGGTCGTGTCTTCAGTGATGGTTGCACCATCTTCGACGATGCAGGTGATTGATATTTCTTTGGGTTTCTTGCCCATAGTTCTGATTGTGCACACCGAAGGACTCTGTTCACATGATGACGTGGCTGATGACGATGATGGATGATGAACCTAAAACGATAAAAAATTAAAAGAATAAACAATTACATCAGTAATAATAATAATAATAATAATAATAATGATAATAATAATAATAATAATAATAATGGTTTAAAATTTTGCCACAAGGGCAGCCATTCTGGGGAAGGGATAAGTCAATTACATCGACCCCAGTATTTCACTGGTACTTAATTTATTGACCCCGAAAGGATGAAAAGCAAAGTCAACTTCGGTGGAATTTGAGCTCGGAATGTAGTCTAAGCATAATAATAGCCCACATCCTATGCCAGACACTATCAATTTGATAATACAACCTAAACAAAACAATCCACAGCCAAAGGAAGGGGGAGGAGCAGTTTCCATGGTAGACTTGGTTGCTAACCAGATTCATCCTACATGTGAGAACAGTCACAGGTCAGCAATATTTGGTCATTGGTCACCAAAGAAGAGTGTATGGCAAGGTTTTGTAGCACTCCAGACATCTCAAACAAGTCTGATTGGCAGAGTAGTGTTTACTTGTTACATGTAGAGGTTATCCCAAACTGGTTATCCTTCTTGTAGAACTGCCAGGTTCCTAGAAGTTTTCCATAGACTCTTAGACCTTTGGAATGAGTTGTTTAGTCGAGCCTCATCAAAATGTAGTTTCCCGAAGAAAATCATCACTCCTGCCCCAAATCTTACCCTAATCTATTTTGCATCACAGACTGGTTTCATACAATACATCACACACATAATAAAACCACAATAACCAATGAGAAATCAGAAACACACAATAGGTGCAGGCACAATTGGGTAGTTAACCCTTTCATTACTGTATTTCTGTCAAGCTGGAAGAAAAATGCTCCTAAGTAATTTTGTCTGGTTTGATAAGTATTCTGACAGCTTGCCGCTTTTGATTGATCTAATTAGGAAAATGTTATGGTATATCTAATTAAGAAAATAGCTTAGGTAAAATGCAATTCAGGTTTGTTTCAGATCAGGGTACCATTGAGGATTTCTTTTTGGTGAGACATTTACAGGATAAGTTCTTAGCTAAAAGCAAGACCCTATATCTAGCATTTGTTGACCTGGTGAAGGCCTTTGACAGATTAGCTTGTGTGGTGGTGAGCTGGCAGAAACGTTAGCAAGCTAGGCAAAATGCTAAGCGGTATTTCATCTGTCTTTATGTTCTGAGTTCAAATTCCACCGAAGTCGACTTTGCCTTTCATCCTTTCGGGGTTGATAAATTAAGTACCAGTTGCATACTAGGGTCGATCTAATCGACTGGCTCCCTCCCCCAAAATTTCAGACCTTGTGCCTAGAGTAGAAAAGATTACCATGGCTTGTAAATCAGATGGTTGTTAAGAAGCCAAGGTACAAATGAAAGATTTAAGAGGCAGGGTTTGTCCCTCTTAACACCTGACATAAAACTACTGTTCCTTGCCTCTCAAATACTCCCAACCCCACCCACTTAGTTGAGGGAGCCTTTTCCTTTTTTCCTGTTCTTTCTTGTTTTACAAGTTACCTGAAGACGTCATTAGTATTGTTGGCATGAAAAAAAAAAAACACTCGTTATAAGAGCTGGTAAGTGGTTGATGCTAGGATGAGCATCCAACGGTAGAAACCAAGCCAAAGCTGACAATGGAGTTCAACATGGCCCTGTAGCTCATCAGGTCCTGTCAGACCATTCAACCTATGTCAGCATCGAAGGTGAACATTAAATGATGATGATGATGATATGTATATATATATATATATCTATCTGTCTGTCTATCTATCTAATCTGTCTATCCATCTATCTGTCTGTCTGTCTGTATGTCTATCTACCAATCTATCCGCCTGTCTATCCATCTATCTATCTATCATACTATCTATCTATTTCATCTGTCTATCCATCTATCTAACTATCTGTCTGTTCGTCTGTCCATCCATCTATCCATCAGTCTATCTATCCATCAGTCTATCTATCAATTGAAAAAATTTATCTTTCTACTTGTTCTAATATATATATATATATATATATATATATATATATATATATATCTGTCTGTCTATCTATTTAATCTGTCTATCCATCTATCTGTCTGTCTGTCCGTATGTCTATCTACCAATCTATCCGCCTGTCTATCCATCTATCTATCTATTTCATCTGTCTATCCATCTATCTAACTATCTGTCTGTTCGTCTGTCCATCCATCTATCCATCAGTCTATCTATCAATTGAAACAATTTATCTTTCTACTTGTTCTAATATATATATATATATATATATATATATATATATATATATATATTGAGACAATATATGTATGTGAATGTGTATATACAGAGACGCCTTTGTATGCGTATTAAGACACGATATGAGAACATGTATGTGTTCTGGAGATCTACAGGTACATGAACATACGTACTGATATCTTGTATTTATGTTACATGTGAAACCTCAGAACTAAACATATGTCAGTGTGTGTGTATGTGTGTGTGTAAATATGAATCATGTGCAATATGGCACTATATGCGAGCATAGATGTGTATATTGAGATCTGTTATGTGTGTGTGTGAGAAAGACACATATTTGTGTTAACATCATAAGACATGCAATAACTGTGGAGACCTTTTTCAGTGTCTACTTCATTTATCATCATCACCATCACCATCATTTAACGTCTGTTTTCCATGCTGGAATGGGTTGGACAATTTGACTGAAAATTGGTAAGCTGTGCTTAGTTGTCCAAAATCATTTTCTGAGCCCATCACTTTATCTGAGATAAAATGACAGCCATGATCAGGGGTCTCCTCCATCAAACCTAACCTAGGGCTAAACCACAACTTCAGTCAGAATGACCCCCTCCCTCAATATACAAAGGACACTAAATCTTTTCATAGTAATTAATGATTTCCCCACATCAAACATAAAGGATATTGTTAGCTACTCTTCTTACTTTACCAAGTCCTGAGGGGGAGAGGAAAAAACCTGTCAGGATATGAACTCAATACATAATGAGACATAATTAAACTGTGCAAACCATTTGGCTCTACATTCTGCATTGAGCTCTACATTTTACCATGGACAATACATAATGAGACAATCAAGCAGTATAAGGCATTTAGCTCTACAATCTGTCACTTCTGCTACTATAGCACCCTCTCTAGAAGAAGTAATTTTAACATTAACACTGTCACATGACTACAAACTTGATCTTTGACTGTACTTGTATCACACACTAACGTTTCGCGTCTGTTAATTTCTGCCACTATCCTAGACCTTCATTTAATAGCAGGGTTATTTTTTATTTTAAAATTTTTATTGAGAAGAGGAAGATCAGTGCCTGTAGCCCCAAAACCAGGTGAGATGGATTTAAAGTGTGAGATGGATTAAGTTTAAGTCAAGATCCCCTCAGTGGGCTTCCATGTAGTTTCCAATTACCATATTTCACTCACGTGGAGGCGCAATGGCCCAGTGGTTAGGATCACGGTTTCGATTCCCAGACCTAGCGTTGTGAATGTTTATTGAGCGAAAACACCTAAAGCTCCACGAGGCTCCGGCAGGGGATGGTGGCGAACCCTGCTGTACTCTTTCACCACAACTTTCTCTCACTCTTACTCCCTCTTAATGTTGTGCCTGTAATTCAAAGGGTCAGCCTTGTCACACTGTGTCACGCTGAATATCCCCGAGAACTACGTTAAGGGTACACGTGTCTGTGGAGTGCTCAGCCACTTGCACGTTAATTTCACGAGCAGGCTGTTCCGTTGATCGGATCAACTGGAACCCTCGACGTCATAAGCGACGGAGTGCCAACATTTCACTCACAAAGCTTTGGGTAACCTGAGACAATGGGAGAGGTGTTACATACAGAGATTGAACCCAAGGTCATGTAATTACGAAGGGGGGCTTCTTAACTACACAGCCATGCTAGAACTGGTATCAATCACAAGATACAAACTACCAATTTCTCTCTGTTCCTTTGTCCATTAACCTATGTGGAAGCTTGTAAAATGGACTGTAGTGGGAATTCGTGTCATACTGCTTTGGTGCTGGAGAATTATGTAAGGGGTACACGCACCTGAGGTATACTCAGTCACTTATCCATTTACACACGCATTTAGCGAGGGGGTTGCTGAACCACTGAATGCTTATTATTGAATCTGACAGGAGCTTCATCATCATCGTCATCACCACCACCACCACCACTACCACCATCATCGTCATCACCACCACCACCATCATCACCATCACCATCATCATTATCATTAACAACAGCAGCACCACCACCACCATCACATCACAGTAAGTCAACGAAACCTTGGTCCATTATATAGTGTTCCTCCTGTTGCTCAGATGTGTATTAAATTGACATTGGGTTAAATAGTCACAGAAACTTGATTATTAAGATCTAGGACGGTGGAACAGGGAAGGGGTCACACATCGTTACACTTCTGCTGACATCCAGACACCTCTGTGGTCCCAGGCGCTACAGACCTATGATCAAAAGGGCTTCAAACGTGACCATCCCGTTTGTTTGTTTTTTTACAGATATAGTTTATGTAGGATTACATTTTGTATCTATTTTTTTTTACAGTGTGACCAGCCCTGGAATAACCATTAAACAAAATTAAAGCACGTGCTTAGGGTATCATGGGAAAGCGGGGGGGGGGGGGGGGCACCACAAATTGTAAATGGTTTACGGCACAAAAGAAAACACTTTAAACTTGCTAAAATAAATATTCGAGGAGGTTTATATGATCGGAAATATAATTTCGAAGTGTTCATGGCGTTATAGTCAGGATCTGATCAAAGACTTTGCAATTAAAAAAAATAGGTAACTTATGAAATATAAAATGTAAGTACGTAAAACGAAACATTTATTTTCCATCTTACTGTTAGTTTTTTGTTTCCTTTTGAAAAGTAAAAATTTATTTTATGGTTTATTATTGTTTATATTTTGAATTATATTTATACGGGGGCACCAAAATCTTTTAAGTGCTTAGGGCTTCTCTAGGTCTCAATCCGTCCCTCTTTGTGTACGTCTTAAGAGATTTGGCTGTTATTTCTAGCAGGTTGTGTGATTACGTAGAGCAAGAGCGTGAAACCCCATGTCTGTAATTTAAATCTTAAATTCTATAAAAACAAGTCATTAAAGGAGACGAAACGGTTTCAATCTCAAGACCAAAACAGTGAGTCACCTATTTATGGATTTATAAAATAATTTTCCTAAGTACACATGCACCCACAGGTTCTTCTGCCCTTAAAAAAAAGGTCCTCCGCTCTTAATTGTAAGTACTCTCATGTTAGCTCGTTAACCCTTGCTCGTCTCCACAACCTGCGCCTCTTGCTTAATTCTGAATAGCCATTTTTAATATACAAGAAATATGCGCGTACGTACGTATGTATGTATGTGTCTATACCTGTGCATGTGTGTGTGTGTGTGTGTGTGTATATGTGTGTGTGTGTGTGATGTGTTTATGTATTGATATATTTACATATGATGTATAAAGTTTTAAAAAGAAATTAAATTTACCCAGCGTGTAATCGATGATGTTTGCCCAGCTTGCAATGGTCTGTTATTTGTCCGACATCCACTTCTTCGTCGTTTCTTTCGCCGAGGCATAATCCTTATTAAATATCCTTTTCGTTTAAACTTTTTTTGTTTTCTTTTAGTTTTCAATGGCCCAAATCTAATTCATTCTTCTCAAAGACAAATTCAATTGACTCAAAGGGCGAATTCTTCCGATATATCGCTATAAATAACGAAAGAAAATATACCATTTCTGTAAAAATTCCATATAACAATTCTTTGCTAACCGTTTTTTGGTTATGTGTGTGTGTATGTGTGTGTGTGTATCCATGAATGTGTATGTGTATGTATGTGTGTGTGTGTGTGTGTGTATGGAAGTGTCAACGACAGACGCTAATTGTCAAAGGTTAAAACGAGGCTGATTAATTTAAAGAGACAAGTTGTGATGGTGTTGACTGTGCAGAGCTGGTCTCAGTATTTAAGGGGATATTTCTTCGATAAAAAAAAAAAAAAAAAACGGGGGCCATGCTTGAAAATTCACAACTCACCTCTCTTCAATCAATACGAACTTATCTTATTTAACGAATTTTATATTCGTGTTCTTCCATCGGTGATCGATAAAGACTACACACTTGACTGGGTTCACGTGTTCGTAAATGGTTGAGACAGATTCTGTCGTGGAAAGAAAGGAATAAAGACCACATGTGAGGCATCATGTGGTCTGTGGTTTCATTTGAGGCGCCTGTTGACCAGGTTTTGCGGAATTCAAGTATGGTCTATGCTGCCTGAATGAGGATTTTGCGCCTTTGCTGATGGGGGTACGTCACAAGGGGTTTGTTATGCGCAAGCTGTTCTCGGGATTCTGCGTCAACCCATGTTCATTGCATTCGATGTTAATATCAGGTTCACCACGTGACGCCTTTTTTTGGCTGCAACAATAGAAGCTCGTCATAAAGGAGTTGCTTTGGTAAGTCTATATTATTCATCCGAACGCCATGGCTGATCAATCGATCTTGGTTTTCCGTAACAGAATATATATTGGCGGGAATTACAACCGTTGGAGTTCTTCTCTCATGCGTATACCATGCCCAGTTTAATAGAATCACAACAAGGAAAGAAGGACTGTGATACAGACAATGAGATTCCAATTTCTATCACAGGACACAGACTTATCGTTTTACTCTTTTACTTGTTTCAATCCGAAAGTTGCAGCCAGAGTTTGTTATTCAGTTTTAGGTCCAGCTCTAATGAGTCGATCTTATGATAAAAAAAACATTGTAACTTGGAAAATCTCTCATTTTCTTTTTAAATAAAACAAAAACTATCTAAACATTCGCTTTTAAATTAAATCGCAGCCGACCATCTTCTTGGGCAAGGCGCGGACACATGCTGGACACCCTGATATCTTAGATATTATAGTTGAAATATCTTTAACCATGGGTCTGTTCAATCAGATTTACTTGGATCTAAACAACTTCTGTTAGAAGTGAAAGCCTTATAATAATAATAATAACTGAGAGGAGGTTTTGTTTTGCTCTTATTTCTAGCAGGTTGAACTAACACGTGTTTTACGCCGGTGATCACTTCCAGTTTGTTTTTTTGATTCTCGTGTTTTGTTTTCGATTTTATTTTTCTAAACTTAATGTGTTATAACAGTTTTTCTTTCTCTCTGATATACAGTCCATAATGCTGAGATTTGCTACAAAATTATATTTTAAATACCAATCTATGCATGATAAAACTTACCGTAATTTCTTTGGTCAAACCTAACTTTCCTTATGTTCAACGTTCATTATTTTCTTTCCTATGATAAAATTCTGAGCTTCAAACAGTTTAGAGAGTCAGAGATGGTCTAAGTCGCTATTTACTGCTTGTAAGTAATAAAACAGGAAAAACCATTAACGTTCGTTCATTGTAACATATTCTAACTCCTGGGAAAAAGTCATTTTTAATTCTGGAATCCAGGGATAAGCAAAGTGTCTTGAAACTACCATACCTACCTATTTGTCATTTAAAACTGATAATCCTTTCTACTGAAATTTTGGGTGAGGGCTATTTGATTACATCAACCCAAATGCTTGACTGGTATTTAATCCGAAAGGAGGAAAGGCAAAGTCAATCTCAGCGGAATTTGAACTCAGAACGTAAGGACAACGAAATGCCGCTGAGCCCGGCGTGCTAACGATTCTGCTAACTCGCCGCTTTATTTGAGAGTGTTAAGACCTAGTTACATCACTCACCCCGCGGGTTAAATCACACAGAGCGAGGTTTAAGACAAGTGCTTCACAACCTCTTTTCTCTTCTGGTACACTTATATCCTTTTCAGAATTCGGCAGCACATCTGAACTAAAAATAGAACTAAACGTATAGGGAAAAAAAATTATATTCAGGTTACACTGCGGCACATCTAGCATCGTCTTGTGGCACACCAATGTGCCGCGACATACCGGTTGCGGATCACTGGTTTAGACTGAGCTATAACATGGCTGTTGGTTAATTTGTGTCGGTGTTGTCCACTTCTTAACGACTTCAATATTTCAAGTTTATCTTTCTTCTAAGAATTTAAGTCTTTGACAGGGACAGACTGAGCCGTCAATCAATCGAGCACTACACGAAGGCCCGGAGCTCTGAGGAGCCCGCACTCTATATGTTAACTCTACTAAAACACACATTCAAAAGGGCCTGGGTAAACAGTTATGCCCGAGGGCCCTTAATAGTCTCAGTCCGCCCCTGGTCTTTGATGTACATCTCACACACGCACTGGTAGCCTAAAAAAAACCCTGTTTTTACAACCAAATATATGAAGTTTATTGAATAACTAATAAAGGAACTCTTACTTTATTACAGAAATATCTTGGAAGTATTATCCGGCAATGTTTCGTCTGTTTCGACTATCATTTTAACTATCAGCTGATTTATCGACGTCCTCGTCAGTTTGTGAGGAAAATTTTGCTTACATTTCGTTCATCACCTTTTAAATTTTTGTATGACTGTTGTAATCTTCCACATTGTTCACCTGTTCAACTCTCATTCCCATAGATCCATTTGTGTTGTTTTACCAATTCCTATCATGTTTAGTTTTCATGGAATTTATTTATCCCTTCGTTGATACTTTGTATGCGACAGATTTGTGGGTGTATATATGGTCAGCCATTGTTATGATCGGCCATTATTATGATTGACCGTTGACTGAACACTATTCAATTTTTTTTCTCCGTGTTTTTCTCCTTGTCTCCGTATTCTTTCTGTTGAAGAGCGTAGCTCGAAACGTCAAAGACTTTCCGTATTCCCGAGCGTCATACTAATATATCCTTTTGTTATTTACACCACCTGTCCTCGTCTGTTGTTATTATTTGTATATTCTCCCATATATATATATATATATATTTGTGTGTGCGCGCGCATACATTCACACACCTACGTACATACATACATATATATTCAAAGTGCCTGTATGCTGGTGTGTAGGTGTGAAAGTGAAAGTGAAAGTGAGACAGAGGTAGGAGAACGATATATACATTTACAGGCAAACGCTTACACGCCCAGACACAGACTTGTAACCATAGACCTATGTCGACCTGTCTTTATACCAATGGCGATATATGAAATTTATTGAATAACTAAAGAAAAAAAAAACCGGGACCTCGGAGGCTAAGACACAGGACCCCGTCAGAAACATCTATATATATGTGTGTGTGTGTGTATATATATATATATATATATATATATACATATATATATATATATATATACATACATACATATATATATATACATTCCTCGGTGGTGTTCATTACCCAGGTGTGGTACATTGGAACGGTGCGCCTCAACTGCTGACGGAAGACGACATAACATATGCAGCGTTTGAAGCTGAACATATCTGAACTTGTAAACAGTTCAATAATACTTTATCCATTCGGCTATTTCTTTTACACAGTGGTAAAAGAAAAAAAGAAAGAAAGAAAACTGATATTAGCGTATTAATGGTAAGTCTTTTACCGGCAAAGTCGATCTTGGCAAGATTTGAACACTTTTCGTACTACTAAACTAAGGATTGGTAGCCAGACCATCGTGTTTTACTACCCCATCCCTGTTTATCACCATGTCTATTAAATATTATATTAAATATTGTTAGACCAATTTACAACACACACACACACAAGTAAACAGACGAAACGGGAAAATGTATATATATAGCGCCGACCCCATTAAGATTAATATTACTTTATTGGTAAAAGAAGCAAAACATTTCCTGACATTTTCTAGCGAGTTCCTAAGGGAATTTTACGATTTGCTTAAGCGTTTAAAGGTTTTAAGACATGCAAAGCTTCAATCATTCATAGACATTGTTAGTGACAGTTTCAATAAACAAGCCGTCAAAGGTCATAGTGTTAAATCGTTTCTCGGCTTTTTCACGAAGATCAAAACTCTAGTCACAGTATTAAACAATTACCACTTCATACAG
The DNA here is from genome assembly GCF_046866305.1 of Octopus bimaculoides. NCBI lineage: Eukaryota > Metazoa > Mollusca > Cephalopoda > Octopoda > Octopodidae > Octopus > Octopus bimaculoides. The sequence goes on along the minus strand of NC_142950.1, from coordinate 35,086,906 downwards.
CTGACATCTGTAGGTGACTGGGCCGTTAGATGGTCAGAGAAGTCTACTGGTCATAAAAAGTGGACGGTTCGTATTCCGTCAGTGGTGCCCAGCTGTGTTTTGTCCATGGTGAAGATACTTCACCAATAGTATAATAGAGCATGGAAACCATAGTGTGTTAAGTAATAAGGCACTAAAGGAGAATGATTCCCCAGACACAATAAAGTACGGGACCAGTTAGTCGATAAGCTTGGGGCCGGAAGTGGTCCGGGTTTCTGGTTTTCCCAGTGTCAAATACTTGTTCAAGTTCTTAGGAAAGAATTTGTGTTAAATTGGAATTTTACTATTTTTTTTTAATGGATTAACGAATTTGGATGCGAGGTGGTCAAAGGTTTTTGATTTGACGGGATACTTTCGCATTCTAAGTCTTTACTTTCATGAGAAGACCTTCATGGGAGCCATGGTGATGCTGGAGGACTTTACTGAACCACTCATTCGTGATGTAGTCCAAGTATGGAATGCTTAAGATATTGTGGTGGCATCAAATGAATCATGAATCTTGAAGAGAATATATGCTGAATATATGGTTGTGTGGTAAGAAGTTTGCATCCCAACCATATGGTTCCGGGTTCAGTCCCACTGCATGGCACCTTGGGCGAGTGTCTTCTACTGTAACCTCGGGCTGCCCAAAGCCTTGTGAGTGGATTTGGTAGACCGAAACTGAAAGAAGCCCATCGCATACATACATGCATACATACATACATGCATATATATTCATATCTATGCATGTGTGTGTTTGTCCCCCACCACTGGTGTTAGTGTGTTTGCGTCCCCGTAGTATAGCGGTTCGGCAAAAGAGACCGATAGAGGTGCCCCAGCATGGCCGCAGTCTAATGACCGAAACAAGTAAAGACGTAAAAGATATACACACACATTCTCGTGTATTTTTATATTATTTTATATACTTGTATACTTTGTTTGTATTTGTAATGACAGATTCTGAATGTATTGTGTTCAAAACATAAAAATCTGAAGACAAAGTTTTGTTTTTGTTGTTTAAAGAAATAAAAATCTAAAAAGTGGAAGTCATTTTTCCAAAAAAAAAACTTTTTCTGGTCATTTAAAAATAAAAAATAAAAATAAAAAATGAAAATAAAAAAATAAAAAATAAAATATAACAATAAAAATAAAAAATAAAAACCAGGAAAAGTTTTTAAGCAAAGTTATGTCCCCTTATTCTCTAAGTCTTACCAAAATCATTCAGCAGATAATTATATATAACGCAATTAGAAAAAAAAATAATTAAAATGTGTTGATTATTGTTTCATTATTTTTATGAATTAAATTAAAACCAAGATTTTAAAGTAATTTATTTTAAATAAATGTTTACAGATATATTTTATGTCTTTTTTTTTTTAACCAAAGGTATGGCGACGACATATTAACTGCTGCTCAATATTGTTTGTATATTTTGTGAGGCAAGACTTTGAAACATGTCTGGATTTCTTGATAATTGCCGTTGGCCCTGTTCCGATGGCTGCGAACTGGGCGACAGACGAAACATGGTCGCTTCTATTATAGCTGGGGTCTTGGTAAGTAACACACGCCATCTCATTGGCATTCTTACCATATCGTCTTATTTATTTATTTCAGAGCGAGGAAGGCAGCTTCTTCATGGTCGTCGCCGGAACTGCTAGAAATAGCAGCTAAATCTCCTTCGAGTCAAACCTTAGCGATTAAAAAAATATATTAAATAAAATAGACACGTTATATAATGTAGTCCTCGATACACTATGTCTAAAAATAAAGCTTTGTGAATTAATTTGGAAGACGGAAACTGAAAAGAAGCCCGTTGTTTATGTATGCGTGTATGTGTCTTTGTGTTTATCACTCACTACTTTTCGACACTTGGTTTGTTTATGCCTTTGTAACTTAGAGGTTCAGCACAAGAGCCTGATAGAATAAACATTAGGCTTAAAAATTAAATAAGTCCTGGGGTCACTTCGTTTAAAGCCCTTTAAAAGCGGTGCCACAACCCTTTTTGTCCAAACCTCGGCAGTCTTTTAAAAAGCATTCGCTGTTTAATGGTTAGCACACAACCACATCCTGACTAAAAGTAATAATTGTACCTTTGGAACCAAACATTGGTTAAAGACGTATTATATTAAACTTTACCAAAACCCACAACAGCAGTTCCACTCCAGACCCTGAGACGAATTTAACAACAACGGAGTGAAAACTAACAAACAAAAGACACCAGAATCCGAATAAAATTAATAATAAGAAGCCACAAGGAAAGCAGGCGGAACCTAGGTTCTATTTTTTGTTTTTCATTCATATCGTACATCCTGTTTTAGCAGATATTTATTGTCTCAATCCGGCCAAGATATTTCTCTGATGTTAGTCATCATTTTACGTTCATTCATCTGTGAGAGATCACGTTTGGCCTAATTATTATGTTTTGTTTTTTAATTAGCAAGTGTGTCATTTGTCGAAATTAAAATACGCATACATAGAAATAAAAATGTCTTAATGTGTCTATAATGATAAAAGGTGGAGCTAAATTTTCTCCGAACTATGATGAGAATCATCCCGGATT